>NC_056744.1:116238677-116513677 GCF_019279795.1 Protopterus annectens
GAGTTTTTCCTAGCAGGAAGTTGAGGTCCCAAGGAGGAAGCACAAGTTTCCTTGGGGGGGAGGGGCTAGGTGAAGCACCTCTTTTGAAAATTGTTTGACCTCGAGCCTCGACATAAAAGGCAGGCTCTGAAAGACAGGCTGAGATGGTTGACAAGCGAACTTTGATAAAAAAATAATATGCCAGACCTGTTTTTATTAGCTCACACAGACAGGGATTTTGTGTGGTCTAAACTGTTTGACACCATACAGAAAATCTCTTCCTTTAGGCTATGTAGGATTTTCAAGTCATGGGTCTCCTTGCCTCCTAGAGGACTTGAAACATGCCATCAGAAAATTGGTGTACGGAAGGGATCAAAATCCTATCATCCATTGGCTTACGTTGAGAGATTACAGGTAGGGATGAAGCAGTAATCCTTTCTGCTGTGTGATGAGATCCACTTTGTGGGGTAGTTTGGGATGATTGTACCTGGGTAAGTGCTAGATCAGGTGGAACCAATGTTGCCTTGGCCAAATGGGAGTAAATCAATAAGATTTTTGTTTTTTCTTTTTGGATCTTTAGTAAAACTTTTGGTGTTAAGGGAAAAGGTAGAAAGGCATGAAGGCATCTCCCTGTCAACTGAAAATTAAGTGCATCTACCTTCAATGCCAAAGAGTCCATGTGCAAAAGAGGAAGAGATGGCTGTTGCTCCCCAAGGCAAATAAGTCTATATGTGGTGTTCCCAAGGCAAATAAGTCTATATGTGGTGTTCCCCATTTGTGAACTATGTCAAGGAAGACCTGTCTGTTGAGGGCCCACTTATAGGGTTTTTGATGGACCTGCTTAGTGAATCTGCCATTGAATATTGTCTGGAGATGGAATGTATACTTCCTGAAGGGATATGTCCCTCTAAGTAGCCAGCTCCCAAGCAATCTGTGTCAACCTGCGTAGTTGGTATGACCTGGTACCTGCTTGACAGTTTAGGTACCACATGACTGTAGTGTTATCTGTGAATACGTGAAGAGGACCTGGTTTCCACAGGTGAAAGAAAATCTAAAGAGCTTGAATGAAAGCCGTCATGTCTTTCAAGCTGACATTTTTTCTGAGGTTGGACTGTCAATGACCCTGAACCTTGTGGATGCCTGTCCAAGCCCCAAGCTGCCTGAGTTGTTGGTGTACATTTCTTGACATGGTGTTCATGCCTTGAAAGATAGGCCTGGAATGAGGTTCTCTTGCATCACCCACCATAGGATCTTATTCTTGAGGCAAGGTACGAGAGAGATACTGTTATCTCAGAGGTTAGAGTGTTGGGATCAGGTACCAATGAATTTTACTCATTTGCATCCTGGCTAAAGGAAGCTTTGACATTGTTGCTGATATGAATCCTAATGCTGTGAAAATTTCCATGGCTAAACAGGCTTTGAGGGAGATTAAGGACTGGAACAAGACTGCAGGATGTTGTATCTTTTCCTGAGGCAAGGAGGCCTGCAACTTTTTGGTGTCCAATCTGCAACCCAAGAAAACTAGGTCCTATGTGGGCTGGAGAAAAGATTTCTTGTACTTGACTGTGAACTACAATTGCAGAAGGTTGAGAGTGAATTGCAGGTGTTGCAGTAAGACCTGAACTGAAGAGGCCTGGATAAGCAGACCATCTAGATAGGGAAATAATTGGATTTCTTGAGTCCAGCAAAAGGCTATTAGAGGTACTAGGCACTTCATGAATATTCTGGCAGCTGTAGAAAGCCCAATAGGAAAAGCTGTAAACTGAAAGTGAGATAAGCCAAGGAAAGAACCTTTGGAATTTCCTATAGCAGGAACGTATGGGAATATGCAGGTAGGAATCCTTCAGATCTAGGGAGACTAGAAAAGCCTATAGGCAAATAAAGGGAAACAGGATCTGAATAGACAGCATTTTGATAGTTGGAACTTTGAAAAAGGTGTTGAGCAGACAGAAAGAGACTGATTCAGTACAGGCCTCTATTGTCCTCCTTTTCATGAAATTGAAAACAGTTTGGAGTAAAAACACCTTCCAAAAAACTCAGGTTCTATTGAGCTTTGGGACTACAGTTTTCGAAGAATGGGGGCCGGAAGATTTAACTGACAGTAGGGTGGAGAAGGAAATTTATTCATTGGAGGGAGTTCTTTCCAGAGCACAATATAGCCTTTTTTATGATAGGCAGCACTCATAAAAAAGACCACAAAATGCCTTCTACCAGCACCTGCAGGACTGCATGGATAAGGCAATATGAACTCAATGAAATTAAAAACCCACAGCTAGGACAGCTGTTTAATCAAAGTCTTACCTCTGTCTCACAGAAACGGATAACTGGTGCCAGTATGAACCTATGAACCTATAAACCTATGAACTTGTCTGGAGTAATCTTTTCCCAGTTTGAGACTGCGCTTATTTGAAAGAAGCAGAGTAGGAATGGAGGATTCTTAAAAAGGAACTTAAGATCCTTTGGGGCCTTGTAGAATTTGCTTAGTCTCTTTGGAGAGGGAGTTTAAGAGTCAGACATGAAGAGGTGGATTTGAATGTATCCAAAAAGGCCTCCAGGACTGGGGGAACCAGGGAGGGGGCAGGAGTTCCCACCTCCAAGAGGCTGTGGTATCTCTTTTGATCATCACAGGTTTGTCTACACTCCCACTTAAAATGTTTCATCATGTTTAAAAATGGATTCCACAAAGGATGCCTCTTCCACAGGGGAATCAGGTGAAATTAATCCTCATCATTTGATAGAACATGATCGAGTGGATTTGAGAGGAGTATACTAATGAATGGTCATCACAGTCTAAGGCCTTTTCTTCTTCAGATGAAGAATCATCCACAGTAGTCTTCTTAAGGGTAGAAGGGGAGGCCATATATAAAGGTGGTTTAAGGGCCATAATGGCCTGTAGAAAGCCCTGAGGGAAATTCATCCACTCCTTCTCCCAAATAGTAGTAGGAGGTGAGGAGACATGCATTGTTTCCTGTAGCTTTTTCTTTGGGGTGATGTCTGCTTGAACGAGTTGTTGAGGTTCTGACCCCTGACATACCTTGATCAGTTTACTGAGAACCTCTACCCTTACTAAAATCTGTGGGATGCCTTCTGGTCCCTCCGAAATGATGATCTGCGGGTCCCACTTCCTAGCAACAGTAACAATCTCTTCAAACATGAGATCCTCAGAAGCCATACTGACCTCCAGCAGGGTTGCTGTAAATGGTGTCTGAGATAAAGTCAGACATACTGCAAGTTCTGTAACCTCTGTGGGCACTTCCGAGTCAGACTGGGCAGACTAAGTATCAGGCCTAGGCCTCTTGAGTTTTTTCTTAAGAGATGAAAGTATGTCCAGTGTGGTGGGATCTGCCATCTTGCAGATGGCCAGATGCTTCAGTCATTGGGTTTCCAAGAAAGTGTGCAACAAAGACAAATAGGATCAGAAAGTTTTGGGCACATAAGGCTGGCAAATAGAGCAGGCTTTATAGACGTATCCTGCACCTAGGCAGGAGAGTCAGTGACTATGGAGATCTTTGTATGGAATCTGCCAACCACACTCACACCAACCCCTCCTAATTAACATCTAATAAAATACAGCAAAACAGATTATACAATAAAGAAGGTTTCCCAATGGGGCATTTACCTGAATCCAAGAAATTAACAGTACCAAAAGCTATGCGAAGATCAGATCAATGGGTGCAAGACCTGTATTTGGGCTGGCGACAAGACAGTCCTGGAATTTACACTCCTATGTCCATCTGTATACCCCTACATTTGTGGACTGAGGTAATTTGTCAGATGTATGCGCCTTAAAAGTTTAAGCTTTGGTACCCTGCCCAGACAGGAATAAAAAACATCTGTTTAAAATACTGCAAAGATTAGTTGTGTAAAATCTTACCATAACCATAGATGTCCTTCTCTTCCATGTTGGAGTATTCTCACAGTGGGATCCTCCACCTAAGGTGACCCGAACATCCGGCTCTTATGCAAAAACTTAAGCCTGGCTGCTGTCAGGTGCGTGGGACGTCACACACAGGGCCATAAACCATGAACCTTAAATGGGATGTCTGCATGCATGGACCTCAGAACTGACTGTCCAGTCGGACAACAGTCTAAGGAAAAAGTACAGTTGTGTACACTTACCATAAATGTAGATGTTTGAGTGTATTCACTGTTGCAGTTATCACACTTGGGTTATCTGCCTGCAGGTAGTCCTCAGTCGGCCCGAATACCAGAGACTTAGTATTTCTGTGTCAGATGCTGTCACTCCAGGACTGACGTCAGGTTGTCAGGGGTACAAAAACAGGCAGCCAATGCCATTACATCAGTTTTTCTTGCCCCAAATGTCCAGAGCCCCCCAAATAGGGAGCTAGGTTATGGTGGGGAAAACACCACCAGTAAAAAGTAAATACTAATACCCCAGAAGGGGTTAGTAATACCCATAGATAGGAGAGAGAGAGAGAGAGAAAACCAGGGAGCTGGAGGGAGGGAAACCAGGACTGCAACAGTGAATACACTCAAACATCTACTTTTATGGTAAGTGTACACAACTGTACTATTTTCTTCGTGTTTCACTGTTGCAGTCATCACACTTGCGTGGATTCCCAAAGCTGAAGATGGGTGGAGGCAGTCAAGAAAAGTTAGGGCTGGCTAGTATGCCTTAGAAGACTGCTGTAGCAAATCCTGCCCTGGTTTTGGAAAAGATAGGCAGGTGGTAATGCCTGATAAAGGTGTGTAAAGAACTCCAGGGTAGCAGCCTCCAGAATGTCCCTGGTAGGGACTCCCCTGAGAAATACATGTTGCCCTAGTGGAAGGTATTCTGACCCCCTGAGGGGTTGGTTTCCCATGGTGCTTGTAGCAGAAATGGATGCAGTGTGCTATCCATTTGGAAAGAGTTTGTTTTGAAATGGCCTTGCCCTCTCTGTCCCTGTTGCAAAGATGACTAGTAGCTGATCAGATTTTCTAAAGACCTTAGTCCTATCCAGGTAGAATATGAGCTGTCTGTGCATGTCCAAGGAGTGTAGGATCATGTACCCTTTATTTTGAGGATTAGGGAAGAAGGTTGACAATTGGATGGATTGATTGAGAGCCATACTGGACACCACTTTAGGCATAAAGGAAGGGTTAGTCCTGAGGGAAACCCTATCAGCATGGAAAATAATGAAGGGTTCCACAGCCATCAGTGCTTGTAGCTCAGACACTCTTCTAGCTGAAATGATGGCTAGAAGCAAGGCTGTTTTCCAAGAGAGGAATTTTAACTCTGCTGATGCAGCAGGTTCAAAGGGGGGGGGGGGTGAGCTTTTCCAGTACAAAGTTAAGGTCCCAAGCAGGGGCGGGTGCTCTCCTTGGTGGCCTTAAGTTGTTTGCCCCTCTCAGGAACCGTTTGATAAGACGGCGCAAGAAGAGAGGTGGCTCAGTGTTGTAATGAGCAGAAATGGCTGAGGCATGTATCTTAATGGAGGAGAAGGACAGACCTTTGTGGAGTAGATCTGCCAAGTAATCCAGGATAAGAGGCAGAGAGGGTAGTGTTGTGTCCTCTCCTTTAGACTGAATCCATGAGCAGAACCTTTTACACTTAGCATAGGATTTTCTTGCACTGGGTCTTCTGGCTTCAAGAATGATGTCCAGCACCTGCTTGCTTAAGGTCGCTGGGGGAGAATTCAAGGAATAAGCCAGGCTGCAAGATTTAGGGTTTGCAGTTGTGGATGCAGCATCTGTCCCTCCTGCTGTGAGAGGAGGGCTGGATTCTGGTGTAGGTGCCAGGGTGGCACCGATGTCAGGCTGCGCAGGAGTTGGTACCAGTGCTGGTGTGGCCAGTCCGGGGCAATCAGAATTGTCCTTGGTCTGTCCTATTTTATCTTGAGTAATACTCTTGAAAGGAGGGGCAGAGGGGGGGAAGGCACAGATTGAGAGATTTACCCACTGAAAAGATAGGGCATCCACTTTCCAGTCCCTGCTGTGTGGATTCCTGGTGCATAATTTGCTGAGCTGGTTGTTGTAGGGGAGGCAAAGAGATCCATCTCTGGGGTCCCTCAATTCTGGATCAGAAAGTTGAAGGTGCTGTGTTCCAACTGCCGCTCGTGTGGGTCTAGGAGATTTCTGCTTAAGTCATCTGCCAGTAAGTTTTATTTGCCTGGCAGGAATTGAGCTTGCAGATGGACTTGAATGCTCAAGGCTATGTTCCACAGGGCCATGGCTAGCCTGCAGAGTGGGTAGGAATGCCCCCCCCCCCGCTTGTTGATATACCACATAACTGTGGTGCTGTCCGTTTTTATTAGCAGTTCTCCTGAAAAGATTACGGATACGAAAGCTGTCAGGGCATTCTGTACAGCTAGCATCTCTTTTTGGTTGATGTGCAGATGAATTTGACTTGGTCTCCAGTGATCCTGAATACATATTCCGTCCATGTGTGTCCCCCAGGCACAGTCTGATGGGTCTGTGGTAGGGTCTGGGCAGCTTGGGGTTGAGTAAATGGCAGTCCCTTGTTGTGGTTGCATGGTTATGCCCACCAGAGGAACTCTGTCCTTAGACAAGGTATGATAGGAATGACTGTTTCCAGGTCCTGAGAATGTTGGCACCAACGACTTTTTAAGTACCATTGGAGTTTCCTCATATGCAGTTTTGCATATGGAATTAACAGTATACATGAGGCCATGAACCCTAGGACTTGCAGTATTTTTCTTGCAGATAGCTGGGTTCTGGTGGCCATTTGTTTGAAGTAGTCTGTCGGATAGACTTGTTTTTCTGAGGTAAGGAATGCCATCTGGGAAGGTGTGTCCAAGCTTGCTTCCAGGAATGCTATCTTTTGCTGGGTACCAGTTTTGATTTATTTTCATTGATGGTGTACACCCCAAGGAAGTGAGAAGGTTTTTCACAAATGTCAGGTGCTGCAGCAGCAATTCCTGACTGTCCAAAGTTGCAAAAAAGTTCCTTGACTGGGTTAACAATCGGTATTCACCTCAAAGCATAAAGCATAAATAGAATAGAGCGAACTGACCACGGCTGATATCAAAATAATAAAAGTTTAATGGATAAAGTAAGCACTTTTGCGATAAATAACAAATCGCTTCCTCAGACTCTAACACACATAACCTCTCTAAATTTAAACCATATCATATCCAATCACACAACTTCTCATTTACGACATCATAAAGTAAATGTATGCAGAAAATTAGTTAAAACAACATATAAAAACAATCCTATATAAACAACAACATATAGTGATTACTAATGCACTAATAAAAATATGTGTGTGTCAATGCTTAAGGGGTCTTGCTTTTAGAAAAGGTTTAAGTGACACTGCACTAATTTAGCCCTGGATAACTATCTGCCTTCAATAACATAATCCATTTCTGTTCCACTTCTTCTACAATATTGCTCATGTCCCCACCTCTAATGTTCGGTTGCACAACCTCTAGGGCCATGAAATTAAAAATATGCAATGGACCTGCAGCCTGCACATGCTTGCCAGGGCACTAGTTTCTTTCTTGTTGGTAATGTCCCTCAAATGTTCCTGTATAGGTTCTTTAAATAACCTACTGGTTTTGCCAATATAAAGGCATGACAGATTGTACAGAAACTAAAGTATACCAGGTGTCAAGTCCTACACTCAGCATAAAAATCTATATTAATTTCAAATCTGAGGGTCTGATGTTGAAAAATAGATTTACTATATACATAGTTGCATGCTGTGCACTTTCTACATGGAAAAGTTCCAGTTCTTTGAGAAACTATTCTATTATTTCTACTAGAACTTGCTTTATAGCATAACTGCCTCTTTAATGATTTTTTTGTTCTTAAAGGAAAAACTGGGCTTATTATCTATCACCCCCTGCAGTTCATTTATTGTTGTCAGGATACCCCAATTCTTTTCAAAGATCCCACAGAATCTTCTGATGTCACTCGAATAAGTTATCGGGAACCTGACCTTACACGTTGTTTTCATTTGATAATGTATTTTGAACATTGCTTAAAAAATAGGGGGTCCCTCTATGTTTACGTCCTTCATACATTTCTTTAATACTATCATCTATTTCCTTTTTACTATAACCCCTCTTCTTAAAATCACCTTCTAGTAAAGTGACTGCTTCTTGTAGGCCCTCTTCTGTGTTGTGAAGTCTGCTCATCCTCATGAATTGCCCTTTAATTACGTTCTTGTAGACATGAGTAGGGTGAATACAGCTCTTATGTAATATAATATCCCACAGCAAAAAGACATTGTCAACAAAACGTGTGTACCATAAAACTTCATTGGAAAAATTGCTACCCTCTAACAAAAAACTAGTCTCCCATGAGGCCAATGTTAAGTTGGCGTAGCTATTGGCACAAAATGTGCCCATAGCTACGCCAACCTTCTGTAGATATACACACTCATTAAAGATGAATATATTATTTTCTAAAATAATTTCCAATAGGCTACAGATCAATTAAATTTTGGTATTACTATACACCCTTTTAATGTTAAGCAAGTCACAAATCCTCTCTATCCCCAGTTATTAGGAATCACCGTGATTAGTGAAACTATATTCATGGTGACAAAAATAAAATCACTCTTTATATTGGTCATCCTTTCATATAAAGATCTAAGAAAAGTTTTTGTGTCCTTTAGTACTGTATCACAACCTTCCAATACGGGGTGTAGACACTTCTCAACATATATCGAAAGGGCTTCTGTAGCCCATCCTCTACTGGAAACAATGGGTCTCATGGGAGGGCAGTTTATGTCTTTATGAACTTTTGGTAAACCATAAATCATAGGAATGGTAGGATGGTCAACATTTCTTGACTGTCCCCCTGAATCAAGGAGTCGTCCAAGTACAGGTAAATCTGGATATTTCACTGTCTGCAGTATGCAATGGCTGGAGCCAGGCATTTTGTGAATACTCTGGGCGCAGTAGATAAGCCAAAGGGAAGTGCAGAGAACTGATAATGCACAGACCCTGCCCTGAAACATAAATACTTCCCTGCATGATTCCCTTATGGGGATATGGAGATAGGCTTCTTTTAAGTCTAGGGTGACTAACCAGGCATCCATGGCTAGCAAAGGAAGAAGCTGTTGCAGGGTAAGCATTTTGAATTTTGGTACCACCAGGAAGGTGTTGAGAATGGAAAGATCCAGGATTGGACACCAAGAGCCCTCTTTGGTACCAGGAAGAGCCTAGAGTAGAATCCTTGACCCCTCTGTTCTACTGGAACCGGCTGAATAGCTCTGATATTGAGCAGGGATAGTACTTGGTTTTGAGCCTCTTCCCACTGGTTTGGATTTAGGTCTGGAAACCCACTTGGGGTTGGCATTGAAAGGAAATAAAATTTGTACCCCTGGGATACAATGTTGAGGACCCACCGGTCCTGAGTGATGGACATACAGTTTTTTGCATGAAGGGCAAGTTTTCCTCCTAAGGGCATAAGCAATTGGGCAGGGCTGGGGAGTGGAGTAAAGAAATCATTGTGAACTTTTTCTACTTTAGGAGTGGGGGCACTCCATTGCTTAGATCTCTGCATACTCTGAGACTGAAGTCCGGGTGGTCTGTTTCCTCTGGGTCTGGTATGAGAAGGCCTGGAGGGGGCTGGAAAGGACCAGTGTTTGGAAGGGCAATGTCTACTGAATCTAGGAAGGATTGCACTTGTCAGAATTCTTTAACAGTCTGCACAGACTTAGCTTTTTCTTCCATCTTTTTAAGAACCTCTTCTGCTTTGGTGCCAAACAAACAGTCTTTATTCAAAGGAGCGTCTAGTAACTTTGATTTGACATGGTCTGGCAAGACCTGCTCCTTCAGCTAAGCATGTCTTCTCAGTACAGAGCCAGTGACAGCTGCCCGGCAAGATGCTTCTAGGGCGTCAAAGCCACACTGCAAAGTATGCTTACTGACTTGGCTTGCAGAATGCATAAGCTCCTGAAATTCTTTATTTTCTGCACAGTCTGAAAAGGTTGCCACTTTTTGTTTAATAAGTTGCTGGTACTTCACCATGTGAAACTGACAATTCAATGCCCTAATAGCAAGAGTTGCAGAGGTATATACCTTATTACCCTATCTGTCCAAAGCTCTGGAATCCCTGTCCGAAGGGGTGGGATTCTTGGCTGTAGTAGCCTTGATACCTTTAGGCCCCTGGGAAATTATCTCTGGGTCAGCAGTAGCATTCTTGAAAAGAAATTTGTGAGTGTCTGGTACACTGTAGTACCTGTCTGGTTTCCTAGTGGTAGGAAGTAAAGTGTCAGGAGTAAGACTGGATTCCATAAAACCATCATCCACAACATCCAGGACAGGGGGTATTGCTAAGGGCTTGTGTTGAGGCAGCTCTAGAAATTCTCTGAGTCTCTTTTTGGACTGAGGACAGTCTTGGCATTCCCAGTGGAAATGCTCTCGTAAGGTATGCAAGGTTTCACCAAAAGAAAAATCTTCTGGAGGGGAGGCAGAAGGAATGGATTCCTCTGCATCTGAATCCTCATACGCATATAAGGGCATGTCTTCATAATCAGAAATTTCAGAGTCATCGGACACCTGGTCTGCAGAAGCTGAAGGGGACTGAACTCTGTCTTTTAGCAGAGGAAGGCTGACTTCCCCTAATCAGCGTAACAAGGTCTTCAGCCATTCTAATCATTTGTTTCTGTGGCATGGGAGCAGGTGCATGCGCTTTGGTCGTCAGTTTTCTAGGCGTAGTGCATACTCTGGGCCTAAGAAACTAGGTAGTTTTGGTTAAAAAAGAAGTTGGTTTGAGTCAAACATAAGTAGAGCAAACAACTGCCTCAGAAGTCGGTGCCTGCTCAGTGGCTCCGGACCCATCCAAGGTAGACACATCCACAGGTTCCATAGTCGATGAAGAGTCTCGCGGCATACCAGACCCCAAATGGGTCTCAGTAGAGGCCTGCGAATCCACTGAAGCGGGCATCAGGGGCTGTGAAAGCACCTCACCGAGTACCAGCGGACTGGCGACTAGCTTAACGGAAGCATCGTCGACAGTTTTGGACATATGCAGTCTGTCTCTGTCTATCTTTATGTTTTTTCAGAATATTGGTAGTCGGATGGCTTACCAAAGCCATTTCAGAATACGGAGATCGAGAGCAAAACAATTTAGTGACAAAGAGAGCCTGACAATGAATGGTTCAGGCATTAAATAAGGCACAAAACTGACAGTGAGGGACATTGTGGTCTGGGCCTAAACAGGTGATGCAGTAAGAATGAGGTATTTGCTTTCCACAGGCAAGAGAATTGTTAACTTTTTCTGACATCGGTTAGAGCAAGAAAAAAGGATCCCCAACGGGGTACTTAGCTTTAGAAGACTTCAGGATTATTAAATTGGTAAATGAAAATTCAGGTAGCGGTCAACTGGCACTTGCAAACTGTTTCTGCTTCGGACTCCTCGGCAAGAAAGACTGATGCAATGACGTCGGCTGCCTGTTTTTATACCCTCGATGACCTGACATCACTCCTGGAGCGACAGCATCCGACGCAGAAATACTAAGTCTGGTATTCGGGCCGACTGAAGGCTACCTGCAGGCACACAACCCAAGTGTGATGACTGCAACAGTGAAACACGAAGAACATCATGAATGATGCCATCCAGACAGGAAAAATGTCATAAAGGGTGGTAGGAGGGAGGCAGGAATACTGCAACATGGAAGCGAAGGATATCTATGGTTATGGTAAGATTTTACACAACTAATCTATGTCCTTCTATTCTCATGTTGCAGTATTCTCACTGTGGGAGAGGACCACAGATCAAGTAGAAGAAAGGGTGGAGGAAGAGGTAACAGTCTCCAGGAAACCATGGAGGAAGGCCCTTGCAAATCATGCTCTGGAGATATTGTTTAATTTATAATGCTCGGTGAAGGTATGTACAGAGAACTATGTGGCTGCCTCTAGTATGGTAGCTGTATCCAGGCCTCTGAGGAAGGCTCCGGAAGAGGCCACTGCTCTGGTAGAATGTGCTTTAACATTGTAGGGCAAGTCTTTTCCATGAAAAGAGTAACAGAAAGTAACACTTTTTCGTATCCAGGAAGATAATGTATGTTTGGATGCAGCTTTCCCCAGGGCCCTAGGGTGGAAAGTTGCAAAGAGCTGATTGGACCTTCTGATGCTCTTGGTCTTGTCCGGAGAAATTCATAGTTGCCTGTGGACATCAAGGGAATGGACACTCTCTCACTGTCATATAGAGGTGAAGGGAAGAAGGTGGATAAATGAATAGACTGTTTGAGGGTCAGTTCATTGACCACTTTGGGCATAAAGGAAGGGTCACTGTGAAGGGTTACCCTGTCTTTGTGGAAGATAGTGTAGGGTGGAGATGCCATGAGTGCTTGCAGCTCAGAGACTCTCCTAGCTGAGGTAAGGGCTACTAATAGGACAGTCTTCCGGGTACAAATCTGCAAAGTGGCAGAGGCTGCTGGTTCAAAGGGGGCAGTGGTGAGTTTCTCCAGTATGTAGTTCAAATCCCAAGGAGGGGTAATAAGTTTTCTAGGTGGTCTGATGTGGAGAACTTCCTTCAGGAAAAGTTTGACTTCCAGACTGGAAAGAAGGGGTGGGTTCATAGGTAAGCATGCTGAAATGGCAGATAAGTGGACTTTCACTGAGGAGTATGAAAGTTCTGATTTTAGAAGCTCACACACACACACAGGCTAATACTAGGGGACATCCACTTGGTAGGGGTCTAGTTGCCTTTGAAGACACCAACTGGAGAAACTTTTCCATTTTGAAACAGGATTTTCTGGTAGTGAGCTTCCTGGCCTCCTGCAGGATGGGTAGCATGTCCTCTGAATACAGCTGTCTGAAAGAGATCAGGAGCTTATCACCCACAGAGTTAGGCTGAGTGTTTCCAGGTGGGGATGAATAAGTGATCCCTTCTGTTATGTGAGCAGGTCCACCTTGTGAGGCAACTTATGGTGGTTGCCCTTGGCAAGAGATAGAAAAAGGGGGAACCAATGCTGCCTTGGCCAACAGGAGGTCACCAGCAGGATTTCTGGCTTGCCCTTCTGGATTTTCGGTATGACCTTCTGAATGAGTGGGGGGGGGGGGGCATAAAGGAACAGTCCCTTTCAAGAAATCGAAAAGGCATCCACTCTCCATGCTAGTGGCGAGGGGCTTCTGGAGCAAACTAGCTGAAGTTGTCTGTTCTGAGGGGAGGCAAACAGATCTATCTGTGGTGTGCCCCATTGGTGGACAATGTCTAAGAACACATCTCTGTGTATCATCCATTTGCGATGTTAGAGAAGGATCTGCTGAAGGCATCCGCCTGACGGTTGTCTTGAGATGGAATGTAGACCACCTGCAGTGTGGCCCTATCGTGGGCGGCTAAATCCCATACCTGTACTGCAAGCCTACAAAGTTAAATAGGATCTGCCCCCCGCATGTTGATGTACCACATCACAGTTGTGTTGTCTGCATAGATTTGGAGGGGGCCTGCCTGAATTAGAGGAAGGAAGGTCTGTAGGGCTACAAGGAGAGCAGTCATTTCCCCTTATATTGATATGTTTTTTTTTTTTTTTGGAGGGAGGGCTCCCATTGAGCCTGCACCTTGAGACTGTTTATAGTGGCCCCCCACCCTAGGTCCAAGGCATCTGTGTGCATACATTGCACTGGCTTGGTGGGTTGCAGAGGTAGGCCTGAATTCTGGATTACTTGTTGGATCCACCAGCTCAGCTCTGTCTTTAGGCAGGGTAGGAAGTGCACCTGAAATTCTAAGGGGTGATTGTGTTGTGACCAGACATTTTTCAGATTCCACTGGAACTTCCTCATATGCAGCCTGGCTAGGGGCAGCATAGGAAAAGTAGCTGCCATGAGGCTTAGAAGATCAAAGAACTGCCTGGCAGAAATGTGGCCGACCAGAAGTAGCTCCTGGAAGAAGCTGTTTAGGGAGGAGACTTTGTCCTGAGGAAGGAAGGACTTCATCAGGTCTGTTCTTATCCTGCATCCCAAGAAGGTTTGATCTTGGTTTGGAGCAAGGGAGGACTTGTCAGATTGAGGCTCTGAAGAAGGGACACTGTGAATTTTAAGTGGGTCCTGAGAGTACTTTCCTCTTCTGCTAAAATGAGGAGGTCGTCCAGGTAAGGGTAAATGTGTATGCCTTTTGTTCAGGAGTAGGCTACTGCTGGGGCTAGACACTTTGTGAAGACCCTTGGTGCAGTAGATAATCCAAAGGGCAAGGCAGTAAACTGAAAGTATGAGGATGGTACAAGCACAGCGTAAAAACCTTCTGTAGTCTGGGTGGATGGGGATGTGAAGGTACGCCTCCTTCAGGTCCAAAGTGGCCATGAGCGCCCTAAGTGGCAGTACAGGAAGAAGGGTTTGAAGTGATAACAAGCGGAAGGAGAAGACCTGCAGTAAGCGGTTTAGCAGGGACGGTCCGGAATTGGCCTCCAAAGGCCATCCTTTTTAGGTACCAGGAAAAGCCTGGAGTAGAACCCCCGACCTTGCTGGCCTGTGGAGAACCCTTATATGGTCCCTGGTGAAAGCATACCTTGGATGAAGTGTGGGATTAGATGGAGCTGATTTCTGGGAGGGAAAATTATGTCTTGTGGTATGGGTTTTTCCTGACAGGTCATAAAGTACCCTTTTTCCACTACTGATAATACCCAGTGGTCTGAGGTGATATCCTGCCAGACGGATAAGACAGTGAGAGAGGTGGGAGGAGAGGGGTAGGTGGTTTATGCAGTCACGCATTGTTGTTTCTGTCTGGAAAGGGCTGCCTGGGGTTGGGTTGTGAAGAAGCAGTGCTGAGGGATGGAGTCTTTCTAGACCCTCTCCTGTGTTTTAAGGAAGAGGAGAAGGATGGGGCAGGGACCCTCCTGACAAAAGTGTGCTTAGCCGAATAGTTTCTAGAAAACGTTGGAATAGGTGAGACCAACAAATGTTTGAGATCTTGAAACTTCTTTGCTTTTTTTCCTGGAAGCTTTGAACAGTTCAATGGACTGTTTGCCAAAAAGGAATTTACGGTCTAGGGGTGCATCCAAGATTTTGTTTTTAAAATCATCAGGGAGTGGTTGAAGTCTGAGCCAGGAATATCTGCGCAGTACAAAGGCTGTGGCAGCAGATCTGGCTGAAGCCTCAGCAGCATCATACCTGCACTTTATAGAATGTCTGGTAACTTCTGCTGCTAAGGAGAGATTAGATGTAACCTGGGGTTTGGTAAGTGAGCCAGGCAAGGAAGAAAGCAATGTAGTTGCCTGGGAGACAAAGTCTAGGGCATATTTAACCATGTGGGTCTGATAACTGATCGCCCAAACAGCCAGGGTGGAAGAAGTGTAAATCTTTTTCCCCAGTCTGCCCATGACTTTACTGTCCTTGTTGGATGGCAGAAGGGATGAGAAGGGGATTTGCCTGGACTGTTTATCTGAAGCCACTGCAATGACTGCAGGGTCTGTCATAGGTGGCTTAATGAGGTACGTGTGGTCATCAGGGACTTTACAAAACCTGTCAGGTCTTTTGGGGGCTGGGGTTGTGATTCAGGGGTCTTGGGAGGCTGAAGCAAATGTATCCAGGTAAGCTGGAATCACAGGAAGAATAGCAGAGGGAGACTCCATCTGTAGCAGTTCAAAGTACCTCTTTTGTACCTCAGTCATCTCAGTGGCATCTCATTTGAAATACTCCCTCATTTTGGAGATAGTTTCCCCAAAGGAAATATCTTCAGATGGGGAGTCTCCCTCCAAGGAATCCTCTTCTGGGGAGTAATACTCTAGGGGAGAAGTTAGCTGGGAGGTGTACGTCAGAGATTCATCATTGGAGGAGGAAGAGGAATCTTCCTCCTGAATAGGGGGAATGGAAGTAGCTGAAGCTGGCCTAGGGCTGAGAGTAGGTAAGGTTGGAGCACGTGAAGCTGTGGACCTGAGGGCCATAAAGGCCTGTACCAAAGACTGGGAAAAAGTTTGCCAGTCTGGCTGGTCTTCAGATGAGGTGGATAAATGTTTATTATTTTGTTTCCTCTTAAGGGGAGTAGTCTTAGTGACTGTTTGTGAAGAAGCAGGCCTAGGATCGGGCATCTGGCCTGTGGGAGAGGAGCCCTGTTCTGACACTGTAGGTGGCTGTCCAGTGAAGCCCAGCTCCCCCTCGACATCAGCCGAAGCAGAGTTAGGAGTAATCTCCACGGATGTGCCGAATGGAAATTCTAGGGCAGATTCTAACAAAGTCCCCACCGAAGTTGCCAGTTCATCCAGACATCCCTTAGCCCCTAGACCAGTAGCTGGTGGGACATCCAACGGAGGGGCAGCGTCAGTAGGCCTTGAAACCTTGGCCTTTTTAAGCGGCTCCACTTCGAAGGCTGATTTGGGTGCCATGCCTAGGACTAGATGCTTTAGTTGTTGGTTTTCCGAGAATAGTTTCAGAGCTGCCAGATGACTACGTAGGGTTTTTGGGATGAACGAATGACAAATGCTACAGGTTATATGGTCGTGGGATTGGCCTAAGCAAAACAAACAAATCTCATGGGAATCCTTGTGCGGAATCTGGCAGTCACATTTACTTTTCCCCTTTCTAGATGACATCAGGTGCACAACAGAGCAACAGCAACCTAAGCCTAAGAAAAATAATGAAAGAAATCCCCAATGGGGTTCTTATGTAAAGACGTATTCTGAAACACGGAGCAAAGCGAGCAAGCTGACATTCGACTGTGGCTGAGAAGTTCTGAGTTCTAGGCATGCCGGCATCACATTTAAGGCCCATGGTTTACAGCCCTGTGTGTGACGTCCCACGCACCTGACAGCAACTAGGCTTATGCTTTTGCATAGGAGACGGACGTTCGAGTCGCCCGAGGCAGAGGATCCACAGTGAGAATATTGCAGTATGAGAATAGAAGGACATCAGTGATTTCAGTCAGGACACCAGACATGATTTGATGACGCACTCTTCCCTCCTTACTAGAGAATTGTATTAAGAAAACTGTTAAAATGACATACTGGTTTAAATTTAAACCTGAGGTTACCTTCAGCATAAATGCTGGATTATTAGTTCAGAAGCAGGCCATGACCATATTATGAAATACTTATTAACAAGGTCTGAAAGCTCAGATACCCCTCCGGCAGAAGTAACCCCACCAAAAATGTTCATGTCAAGAAACTTCAGATAAACTCTAGCTTCAGATTCAAATGGAGGCAATTCATTTTTTTAGTACAACATTCAAGTACCATGGCAGAATTGCTTCCTAAACTGTGATCTCAAGATAAAAATGGGAATTTTTGAAAGGCTTACAGACTTTCAGAGAAGCTAGAGACAAAATACTTACACCTTGAGGGTTAGGGACTACTGCTGAATAAACCCTCAGAGTTAAATAGCTGAGTCCAGTGTCAAAAATATTAGCTAGAACTTGAAAAAAAGCAGTTGTGTAAATTAACTTACCATAACAGGAGATGCTTGAATAGATCACTTTTTGCAGTAGCTGTAACTATTTAAAATGTATCCTGATAAGGTTATTGGATGTCCAGCCAGTCTATAATGATTCAGGCTTGTTTCTTGAGCACTGTACATCCGCTTTTAGCATTAGAATATGTGCTAGTATTCTTGCCCTAAATAGGGAAATGGAAGCTTAAAGCTTCAAAGTAAATAAATCATGCCATGTCAGAAAAGCAAAAGTAAAAACGATATCTACACTCTCGTTAGGAGAAATGTAGGGGAAAAGGGGGATAACATGGAAAGGGTGCTAGTCCTGCAACAGTGATCTATTCCAACATCTATTTTTATAGCAAGTTGACTTACACCGTTGTAATATGTTCTTCATTAGATCACAGCTGCAATAGCTTTAACCATATTGGACAATTGCCAAAGCTCAGAAAGAGAAGATGGAAGGAGAAGGGCCAAAATCTAGGAGTCCTTGGAGAATTGTTCCATCAAACCCTGCCCTAGTTCTGGAAACTGAGTCAAGCTTGTAAGTGCTTACGGAAAGTGAGGACCAACTAGCTGCCTCAAGAATAGATCTAAAGTCCACTCCTTTAGAATGAGCCCTGACAATCTGAGGGGTACGTTTGCAGTGTAAAATTCTTTTTTTTTCTAGATAACGGCTGACCCTTTTTCTTACCATCAAAGGAAACAAAAGTTGGTTAGATTTTCTAAAATCTTAACTCTTGTCCAGGAAAAATCTTCTCTATCTATGGATACCTAAAGTCAAAATAATTATTTCTCCTGTTCTGGGGTTTACAGGAAACTACAGGGCAGGAAATAGTGTGGTTTATGGCAAATTCAGAAACTCTGGCATAAAAGAAGGATTGAATCTAAGACTCACCCTGTCCTTATGGAAGAAAAATGGATGAATAGACATAAAGGCTTGCAATTCATGCACCCTTCTAGCAGAAGTCAAAGCAATGAATAAAGCAGTCTTCCAAGTAATACATTTTTGAGAAGAACTGGTTGCAGGTCAAAAGGAAGACAACTTCTCTAACCCAAAATTTAGATCATGGGATGGTTTCCCTATCTCTTTTCTAGTTGGTTTAATGAGTAATACTCCTTTCAAAAATGTTTTAAGTTAGGGAAAAAGAAGAAAGGTGGTGAACCAGTGTCAGGCAGAAATGGCCAGAAAGCATACCTTGACGGAAGAGTGTGCAAAGACTAAATTGTGCAATTCATACAATTCCTGAAGAACCAGATGAGACCTCCCACTTGAGATGGGTCTTTTTCTCTATTATGCCACCAACTAGAAAATCTTTTGCCATTTGCTACACAGGGTTTCCTAGCAGCAGGATTTCTTGCTTTCTTTAATACCAATTAAACTTTCTCAGAAAAAAAAAAAAAGATTCCGAATGACAGGGTGAATGAGGGATCCCTTGTCCTGTGAGAGAAAGTCCACTCAGTGGTAATTTTTGGTAACTTCCTCTGGCATGATGATTAAGAAGGGTGGAAAAGAAGTTATGTACTCACCATAATATGTTCCATCTGTGTTGTCCATTTTCATTATTTCTCAACAACTGGGTTCAGATCCAACCCTCAGCTTAGACAATGCTGCTTTTTTTTACATTTTGTGGTCACATGAAACTCTCAAGCTCCTCCTTACCCACAATGCTCTATTCCCCTAACATACTTCAGATCTTGTTTGCTGACCTTGTAGCATCACAGGAGTATTAGAATAGTACTATGAGGAACCAAAACCTGGAGCTCAAAAGAAGGAAAGTACAGTTTTGTACCTACCATAAATGTAGATGTTCGAGTGTATATACTGCTGCAGTCATCACGCTTGGGTTACCCTGCCGTCAGGCGGACCCGCAGTTGGCCGAATCCCAAAGTCTTGGTCCGGCGTCGGTTGTCGTCGCTTCTTCCCTGACGTCAGTGCGACAGAGGTATAAAAGAGGCAGCCGACGCCATTTTCTTCAGTTTTTCTTGCCCCAGATGTCAGGTGCCCCCAACTAGGAAGGCAATACAAATAACTATGCAAATGACCTTAGTAGATAAACAATAGTACTAGCTGTTAGCAAATACACCATATAGGCATGCATCCATTAGATTGATGTACATGGAGTTATAAGTAACACCCTGGTATGTAGAGGGGAGGGTAACCTGGACTGCAGCAGTATATACACTCGAACATCTACATTTATGGTAGGTACAAAACTGTACTATGTTCATCGTGTAATACTGCTGCAGTCATCACACTTGGGTTGAATCCCAAAGCTATGGATGGGTGGCTGGTACTAAACTAGGTTAGGTGAAGCTAGGATGCCCTGCAGAACTGCAGTGGCAAAACCAGCTCTGGTTTTTGAGTATAATGGAAGGTGGTAGTGCTTGGCAAAGGTGTGCACTGAACTCCAAGTAGCTGCCTCCAGAATGTTCTTGGTTGGAACCCCCCTGAGAAAGGCTGCTGAGGTTGCTGTAGCCCTGGTAGAATGGGACCTAATATTAACAGGCACTGCTTTCCCATGGTGCGAGTAGCAAAAACGGATACAATGTGCTATCCATTTGGAGATGGTCTGTTTTGAAATAGCCTTTCCTTGTGAACCTGCAGCATAGGATACAAAGAGTTGGTCAGTTTTTCTGAAGGTCTTTGTCTTACCAAATAGTAACGTAGCTGTCTGTGAATGTCCAAAGAGTGAAGGAGTCTTTCTCCTTTATTCTGGGGGTTTGGATAAAAGGTGGGTAAATGAATGGTCTGATTCAAAGCCACACTGGATACTACCTTTGGCATAAAGGTAGGGTTAGTTCGTAAAGAGACTCTGCCCTGATGGAAAATGATGAAAGGTTCCACTGCCATAAGTGCATGTAGTTCTGAGACCCTGCATGCTGAGGTGATAGCCAGCAAAAGAGCTGTTTTCCATGACAAGTATTGTAGTTCTGCTGAGAAGGCTGGTTCGAAAGGAGGCAGTGTTAATTTTTCTAAAACGAAGTTGAGGTCCCAAGCTGGCGTTGGGGGTTTTCGGGGGGGTCTTATATTCTTAGCCCCTCTGAGAAACTGTCTTAGTAAAGGGTGTGAGAATATGGGAGGATCCGTATTATATTGAGCTGAAATGGCTGAAGCATGGATCTTAATGGATGAGAAAGAAAGGCCTTTGTGTAGCATCTCAGTTAAGTATTTGAGGAATGTTTGGTATCCAAGGATTTTGGTCTTTAGCCTGGTTCCATGCACAAAATCTTTTCCATTTGTCTGAGTAAGTTTTTCTGGTGCTGGGCCTCCTGGCCTCCAAAATGACATTCAGGACATCCTTTGAGAGAAGTGTTGAATGATAATTCAAGGTATTCTCCATGCAGCTAAACTTAAAGTCCTGAGCTGACTGTGAAGGATCTGGGAGTTTTGCTGAGTCAACAGAAGTGGGAATTGAGGCAAGATCCATGGAGGGCTGTGAGTCAAGGTCCTTAGTAATGGGTACCAGTGCTGACGTGGCCAGTCCGGAGCAATGAGGATCATTTGAGGTCTCTCTGATCTGACTTTCAGTAATACCTTGGTCAAGAGAGGTAGCGGTGGGAAGGCATAGACTGTCAATGCTGTCCAACTGAATGATAGGGCGTCCATTTCCAGGCTAGGGAATGATAAGTCCTTGTGCAAAATTTCTGTAGTTGACAACTGTTGGGGGAGGCAAATAGATCTATGTCTGGGCGTCCCCACTTTTGAGTTATCATTGAAAATACTTGTGGGTGTAGTCTCCACTTGTGAGGATCTGCCAAATTTCTGCTTAATTCGTCTGCCAATATATTTTCCTTTCCTGGCAGGAATTGTGCTTGCAGTTCTACATGGAAAGTCAATGCTGTGTTCCACAAGGTCATTGCCTGTCTGCATAAAGGGTAGGAGTGTGTTCCTCCCTGTTTGTTTATGTACCACATAAAGTACAGTTTTGTACCTACCATAAATGTAGATGTCCGAACTGGATAGCATCTGCAGTCATAACAAGTGGGTTGTCCTGTCGTCAGGCAGCCCTGCAGTCGGCCGGATTCCAAAGTCCGGGTCCGCCGGCTGATGTCGCACTCCACCCGACGTCATCTCTGTTGGTCTTCGGGTATAAAAGCATCAGCCGACGCCATTTTCCTCAGTGTTTCTTGCCCCAGATGCCAGTAGCCCTCTTGCAGGCTAAAATTTGGATAGATGCCAATGTTTCCAAATAGATAGAGGTAAACACAACAATAAGCATGTATGTACATATATACAAACAAATACACCATAAAAGACTCCCCCCCAACAGCTAGCTATTAGGAGGGTAAACACCCTAGGAGTACCACAGAGGGGAAGGAGGGAGGGTAATCCTGACTGCAGATGCTATCCAGTTCGGACATCTACATTTATGGTAGGTACAAAACTGTACTATGTCCTTCATGGATGCATCTGCAGTCATAACAAGTGGGTAGAATACCATAGCCAACTAGGGAGGAGGATAAAAGTAGATTATGGTGTGTTTAGGATCCCTTGCAGTACAGCAGTGGCAAACCCTGCTCGGGATCTGGAATATAGAGGCAAATTATAATGCTTGGCAAATGTATGCACGGAGGTCCAAGTAGCCGCCTCAATAATGTCTTTGGTTGCCACTCCTCGTAAGAAGGCTGTGGTAGTGGCTGTTGCCCTTGTAGAGTGAGGTCTTATGTTCTGTGGAATTGGTTTTCCATGGAAGGAGTAACAGTATCGTATGCAATTTCCTATCCATTTGGAGATTGTCTGTTTGGAAATAGCTTTTCCTTCCCTTCCTGTTGCATAGGCTACAAAAAGTTGGTCAGTCTTTCTGCTATTTTTTGTTCTGTCCAAGTAGTAGCGTAGCTGTCTATGTACATCCAAGGTATGCAGTATTCTTTCCCTCTGTTTTGTGGGTTGGGAAAGAAGGTAGGTAGGTGGATTGCCTGGTTTAAAGACACTCTGGATACCACCTTGGGCATAAATGTAGGATTAGTCCTCATGGACACTCTATCTTGGTGGAAGATTAGGAAGGGTTGCACTGCCATTAAGGCCTGTAGTTCTGAAACCCTCCTTGCTGAAGTAATTGCCAGTAGGAAAGCAGTTTTCCATGACAGGTGTTGTAGGTCTGCTGTTGCTGCTGGTTCAAAGGGTGATAGTGTCAACTTTTCTAGCACAAAGTTTAAATCCCAAGCTGGTAATGGTGGTTTCCTTGGAGGTTTTACATTCTTGATTCCTCTGAGGAACTGCCTGAGCAAAGGGTGCGAAAAAACAGGTGGATCAAAGCTGTATTCTGCTGAAATAGCTGATGCATGTATCTTGATGGAGGAGTAGGACAGGCCTGAATGAAGAAGTTCGGCCAGATACTCCAGAATGTTAGGCATATCTATGTTTGACACATCTTTTCCTCTTTCCGTACTCCAAATGACAAACCTTTTCCATTTTCCAGCATAGTTCCTTCTTGTTGAAGGTCTGCGTGCTTCAAGAATAATGTCTTTAACTCTTTGGGAAAGTTCTGGATTAGCTGCTGCTATGTGATGTTCCATGCAGTCAGTTGCAGCGTTTTAGGTTTGGATGTATGATGCTGTAGTTGTTCTGAGTTAACATCAAAGGCATCAGGGTATTTGCCACATATTGTTCGAGACATGCTCTTCAGTAGTGGGTACCAGTGTTGTCTTGGCCAGTTTGGAGCTATCAGGATTATCCTTGGACGTTCTTCCTTGATTTTTAGTAGTACCTTGTGTATCAAAGGAAGAGGTGGGAATGCATATGCTGTTAGGCCTTTCCAGTTGAAGGAGAGTGAGTCCACTTTCCATGCTAGTGGGTGGAATGTCCTTGTGCAGAATTTTTGAGCTGGTGATTGAGAGGTGATGCGAATAGGTCTATCTGTGGCATTCCCCATTTCTTTGAGATGGTCTTGAAGATGTCCGGGTGCAGCTTCCATTCGTGGGCATCGAAGTGGTTCTGCTTAATATGTCTGCTAGATTATTGTCTTTCCCGGTACAAATATTGCCTGTAACTGAATGTTGTAGCTGAGTGCCAGGGTCCACAGCTCCAAGGTCATTCTGCATAGGGGTATGAATGAGTGCCTCCCTGTTTGTTGATGTACCACATGACTGTGGTGTTGTCTGTCCTTATCATCAACTGGCCCTCTTTGAGAAATGGTTTGAACTTTTGGATTGCCAGTTTTACTGCCAGCATTTCTTTTAGATTGATGTGCAGGTGAAGCTGATCCTGTGTCCACAATCCTTGCACGCATTTGTCCAGCATGTGGGCCCCATCCTAGGTCTGAAGCGTCTGTTGTGATGGTCTGGCTTGGTTGACATCTGCGAAAGGGTAGGCCTGGGTTTGACTGGCATGCCTGAGCCCACCATAGGAACTCCTGTTTTAAGCATGGAATTAGTGGGATTTCTGTTTCTAGACTGTGTCTGTGTTGGGACCATAAATTCTTTAGGTACCACTGTAGTTTCCTCATATGTAGTCTGGCAAATGGGACCAAAATTATGCATGATGCCATGAAGCCCAAGGCCTGCAGAACTTTTCTTGCTGTTAACTTGTTCAGTTTTGTTAGTGCCAAGAAGTAAAGAGGAAGTTCTTTTGTTTTCTGTAGTCAGGAATGCCATTTGTTGTACTGTGTCCAATTCAGCCAAGAATGTCCTTGTTTGGGATGGTATCAGCCTTGACTTTTGTAAATTGACTGTGTATCCCAGTCCTTGTAGCAAGTAAATGACCCTTTGTAAATCTGTTGTCAGCTTGCTTTTGTTGTCCCCTTGTAGCAGGCAGTCGTCCAGGTATGGGTAAATTTGAATTCCCTGTAGTCTGCAATGGCGATTACTGATGCCAGGCATTTTGTGAATACTCTGGGCAGTAGATAAGCCAAAGGGCAATGCTGAGAATTGATAGTGCTCTGATCCTGCAAGAAATCTGAGGTATCTTCTGCAGATTGGTCGAATGGGGACGTGCAGGTATGCCTCCTTGAGATCTAGAGTTACCAGCCAAGACTCCTTGCCCAGCATGGGAAGAAGTTGCTGTAGGGTCAGCATTTTGAATTTTGGGACAATGATGTATGTATTTAAGGTGGACAGGTCGAGAATTGGTCTCCAACTTTTTCCTTTCTTGGAACTAGGAATAGTCTGGAATAGAACCCCTTTCCTTGTTCTGCTGTTGGCACTCTTTCCACAGCTTTCATGTTTGCTAACTCCATTATCTGGCGTAGAGCCTCTGTTTTTTGATTTGGAGGTAGATTTGGCATTCCTCTTTTGACTGGTAAAGTGTGGAAGTGAAACCGGTAACCTTGATCTATGGTTTGTAAAATCCACTTGTCTTTTGTTATGTAGTGCCAGTTCTTTGAAAATAAGGTTAACTTTCCGCCTAGAGGAGCTGCTATTTGTTCCCTGGTAGGCGGATTTAGGATTAAGTCACTGTGGTTGTGCTGATGTAGTGGCAGTGGCTGTGTCTGTGCCTCTGTTGTTACCTTGCCACTGTCGTCCTCTGTAGGCACCTCCTCTGGATTGGTTTCTGCCTCTGGAGCGTCTATTCCTACCCCTTTGAAATTTTGTGGAGTCAGGAAAGGACCAATTTTGGCAGGCCAGTTCCTGCTAAACCTTGGGGTTGAACCTGCAAGAAATCTTTAACAGTTTGAACAGATTTTGCCTTTTCTTCCATTTTCTTCATAACCTGCTGGGCAGGTGTACCAAACAAACTTGTCTTGTCCATAGGAGCATCTAGCAACTTAGCTTTAACATGATCCGGTAAGGCTTGTTCCTTTAGCCATGCATGCCTTCTTATCACTGTGCCTGTCATGGCTGATCTAAATGAAGCCTCCAGTGCATCATAGCCACATTTTAAGGAATGGTTGCTAACCTGTTGTATGTTATTTACCATCTCTAATACATATTTCTTATCAAGAGATTCATCAGTGGTTAGTTTTTAGTTAACTGATCAAGCATAAACTCTTGGTATTGTATCATGTGAAACTGACAGTTTAAAGCTCTAGCTGAGAGAGTAGCTGAAGTGTAGACCTTTTTACCCCATCTGTCTAATGACCTTGCTTCCCTTTCAGAAGGAATAGGGTTTTTAGCTGTGGTCGGGGCTACTGCCTTGGGACCCTGGGATATAGTTTCTGGGTCTGCAAGTGGGGCCTTGTAAAGGTGGTGATGAGTATCTGGCACCCTGTAAAATCTGTCTGGTTTGGCAGGGGCTGGGGGTAAAGAATCTGGAGCGGAGCAAACATCATTGAAAGCATCATCCACCACAGAGAGAACAGGAGGTATAGCTAAGGGCCTGTGCTGTGGGAGGTGCAGAAAAGTCCTAAGTCTTTTTCTGGAGTCTGAAAAATCCTGTTGCTGCCATTGGAACTGTTCTCGCATGGCGTGCAAGGTTTCCCCAAAGGAGAATTCTTCTGGTGGGGAAGCAGCTGGAATGGATTCTTCAGCATCAGAATCTTCAAAATTGGAGAAGGGAGCCTCTGGCTGGTCAGTTATGTCTGATTCATCAGCAGAATCATCAGAAGACACTGGCTCAGGGGCTCTGCCCTAGGTCTCTTCTCTGGGGGCTGAGAGGCCCTGTCTGGGTGAGATTGAGATCCTCTAATTAAAGAAATTAAATCTTCTGCCAAAGAAAGCATTTGAGAACTAGAAGAGGGCCTGGATGTGGGGGTTTAACAGGCACTGTTTTAGTAGTCTTGGCTGCTTTAGCCCTGGCGAAGGCCTTAATGGACATGGCTGCTGGAGGCCTAGCAGCACCACGTGCTGGGGTAGAGACATCCAAGGGGATGGTGTCTGATAAGTCAACCACCGTAGTGGGTAAAATTTCTGAGGTCGATTCAAGAGTTGTAGCAGGGGCCTCAGTTGCTAGAATAGGTTCAGCTGTACTTTGATCAGTTTTCTCGGTTTCGGCCGAAACCGAGACACTCATGATTTGCTTTACCGTGGTTTCGGCGAAACCGGACCGCGAGTGTCGGTCTTTATCTTTGCGTTTTGGTAGATTGGGTAGTCGGAGGATCCGGCGGCATAATGTCGTAAAAACAGAACCGAAAAACTGTTCTGCAAACTCCGACCGGCCTAAGCGTTCGTCGGTTGAAAGAGGCACAGGCGAACAGGCTGCTACGTCGTGGGCTGGGCCTAAACAAGGCAGACAGTAAGAGTGGAAATCTTTATGAGGTATTTGTTTCCCACAGGTTAAACAATTGTTAACTTTTTCTGACATCGGCTGAGGCAAGAAAGAGTCCCCAGCGGGTACTTAGCTTTAGAAGTCTTGAGTAGTATTCGGTAGAAGTAATCTCTGGATCCGACCGACCGGCACTTGCGAACAGCTTCTGCTTGGTACGCGGCAAGAAAGACTGAGGAAAATGGCGTCGGCTGATGCTTTATACCGAAGACCAACAGAGATGACGTCGGGTGGAGTCGCGACATCAGCGAAGCGGACCGGACTTTGGAATCCGGCCGACTGCAGGGCTGCCTGACGACAGGACAACCCACTTGTTATGACTGCAGATGCATCCATGAAGGACATCTGTGGTGTTGTCTGTCCTTATTAGTAGTTGTCTTGGATGCAAGAGGTCCTTGAAGGCTGTCAGTGCATTTTGCACAGCTAGCATCTCCTTTTGGTTGATGTGTAGATGCATTTGTTTTGCGGACCATTTGCCCTGTATGCACTGTCCTGCCATGTGTGCTCCCCAGGCGTAGTCTGAAAAATCTGTTGTCATAGTTTGGTTTGCTGGAGGTAAGACAAAAGGAAGACCCTTGTTTATTAGACATGCTTGAGCCCACCATAGGAACTCTTTTTGAAGGCAGGGGATGAGAGGTATACTTGTTTCGAGGCTATGCCTGTGTTGAGTCCATAGACTTTTCAGGTACCATTGTAATTTCCTCATATGCAGCTTTGCATGTGGAATTCGTTGAATGCAGGATGCCATGAACCCCAACGCCTGCAGGATTTTCCTTGCAGTGAGCTGGGTAAAAGTTGCCATCTTTTTGAAGTATTGAGTCAGTTGTTTTTGTTTGTCTGGCGTGAGATAAGCCATCTGGGCCGTTGTATTTAAGCTGGCACCCAGGAATATTATGTCTTGTGAGGGTATTAGCTTTGACTTCTTTTTGTTTACTGTGTACCCTAGGCAACTTAGCAGCTTTGTTACAAATGCCAGATGCTGTAACAGAATGGCCTTGCTGTACGCTTGGATCAGGCAGTCGTCCAGATATGGATAAATTTGTATTCCTCGTTGTCTGCAGTATGCAATTACTGATGCCAGGCATTTCGTAAATATTCTGTGTGCAGTAGATAAGCCAAAGGGCAATGCAGAGAATTGATAATGCGTTGTACTTGCCAAAAATCTGAGGTATCTTCTGCAATCTTGTCTGATAGGGACATGCAGGTATGCCTCTTTGAGGTCCAACGTTACCAGCCAAGACTCCTTGCCCAGCATGGGAAGAAGCTGCTGTAGTGTGAGCATTTTGAATTTGGGTACCTCCAGGTAAGTGTTTGGAATTGAGAGGTCTAAAAATGGGTCTCCAGGCTTTGTCCTTTCTTGGTGCTAGAAATAGTCTTGAGTAAAAACCTTGACCTTGCTCCTTTGTAGGTACCCTTTGAATTGCTTTCATATCCATGAGAGCTGAAATTTGCGTTTGTGCCTCTGCCCATTGGTTTGGAGGCAGATTTGGCATGCCTCTCATCCGTGGTAAAGTGTGAAAATTAAATCTGTAGCCTCGGGTAATGATATCCAGAACCCATTTGTCCTTTGTTATGATGCGCCAATTTTGTGGAAATAGAGCCAGTTTTCCTCCCAAAGGTGCTGCCAGAGCAATTTTGCTTGGCAGGCAAAGAGGGAAGTCATTGTGTTTGTTTCCTGAAGGGTTGAGATCTTTCGTCTCCACCTCTTTGAGTTGTTGCTTGCCATTGTCTAGGCCTGAAAGAACCTTGTGGCTGGCCTCTGCCCCTTGGGCGTCTGTACCTACCCCTTTGGGATCTGTCTGATGCAGGAAAGGACCAGTTTTTTGATGGCCAGTTTCTGCTGAAACGGGGAGGTTGTACCTGTAAAAAAATCTTTAACTGTCTGCATAGATTTTGCCTTTTCTTCCATTTTCTTTAAAACTTCCTCTGCTTTGACACCAAATAACACATCTTTCTGCAATGGAGCATCCAATAACTTTGCTTTGACATGTTCTGGTAAGGCTTGCTCTTTTAGCCAAGCATGTCTACGTATTACAGATCCTGTAACAGCTGCTCTACATGAGGCCTCCAATGAATCAAAACCACACTGTAAGGTATGCTTTCCCACCTGTTCTGCTGCATGCAGCAAATCCTGCATCTCTTTGAAATCAGGTTGATCTGTCTGAGGGATCATTTTTTGCTTTAACTGTGTAATCAAGTACTGCTGGTATTTTAGCATGTGGAATTGGCAGTTTAAGGCCCTCATGGCCAAAGTGGCAGACATATACACTTTCTTCCCCCATCTTTCTAATGCTCTGGAATCTCTTTCAGAAGGTAGTGGATTCTTAGCAGTAGAGGTCTTAACCCCTTTGGGACTCTGGGAAATAGTTTCGGGGTCAGCAACAGGGCTTTTATATAGAAACTTATGAGAATCAGGAACTCGGTAGTATCCCTCTGGTTTAGCTGGTGCAGGAGGTAAGAAATCTGGGTTTAGACTAGATTCGGTGTAAACATAATCCAAAATGTCTAAAACTGGAGGAATTGCAAGGGGTCTATGCTGTGGGAGAAGAAGAAACTCACGGAGTCTTTTCTTAGAGTCAGAGTAATCTTGGCCTTCCCAGTGGAAGTGTTCCCTCATGATGTGTAAAGTTTCCCCAAAAGAGTAGTCTTCGGGGGGGGGGGGGACAGAGGGAATGGACTCTTCAGCATCTGAGTCTTCATAAGGAGGGAAGGAATAATCCTGGTTCTCAGAGTTAGCTGAGGAAATGGATGCTTGGTCAGAGGAAGGATAATCTTCCTCCAATCTAGGCCTTTTGTCAGGAGGGGGTTGTGAACCCCTGATAAGGGTAATTAAATCCTCATCCATCTTAAGCATCTGTTTTTTAGGCATAGGGGCCTGTGGGGGGGGACGGGACTGTGGACCCGGTTTCCTAACTTTTAAGGGGGCTTTAAGTTTAGCATAAGACTTAACAGAGATAATTATCAGTTTGAAGACACCTTCAGAAACCGAAGGCCTGTCCAAAATCTCCGGATCACCGTCAGGATTGGCGTCCGAGGGGTGAGATGGAACTGGCTCCTGAGGCCCAGCTGATTCGGTCTGGGAGGCCGTCAGAATTTCTAAATCTGCGGTAGTCAGGGGCTGCGTAGGCGCCTCGCTGAAAACCGGAGAACCCGCGGCAGGCCTTGCTGAGGCCTCGGTATCTGGTCTTGGCCTTGGTTGCCTGTCCTTATCCTTGCGTTTTTTAATCATTGCTGATGTCGGTTGCTCCGACGACATGCTATAATTAAATTCTCTGCCAAAATAATGTCGGGCGAAATCTGCCTGACGCTTGATTGTATGTTTGTTGAACCTAGCACAAAACCGACAACCAGAGACGTCGTGGTCTGGGCCTAGGCAAGGAATACAATAAGAATGAAAATCCTTATGAGGTATTTGTTTCCCACAAGAAATGCAATTATTAACAATGTCTGACATCGGTCTGAGGCAAGAAAAGTGTCCCCAACGGGGTACTTAGCTTTAGAGAAGACTTCGGGCTGAAATTCGATTAGAAAATCTCAGGAGCTGGCTGACCAGCACTTGCGAACTGCTTCTGCTTCGGTCACCGCGCGGCAAGAAAGACTGGAGAAAATGGCGTTGGCTGCCTCTTTTATACCCCTGTCGCACTGACGTCAGGGAAAAAGCGACGACAACCGATGTCGGACCAAGACTTTGGGATTCGGCCGACTGCGGGTCTGCCTGACGGCAGGATAACCCAAGTGTGATGACTGCAGCAGTATTACACAATGAACATCACTGGTTCCCCAATAACCTTCTCGTTCTTCCAGAAATCATATACTAAATGGGGTTGGAGGGAGTGAAGTTGAGGAAGACTGAAGATGGGCAACACAGATGAAACGTTAATGGCAAGTACATAACTTCATTGTCTGATGTTGTCAATGTTCATTCATTTCTCTATAACTGGGACAGAATCCCCAACTACTTGACTCCTAGGAGGGCTCTAAGGAAGGATATTCCTGAGCACTGCTGAGCCGAAGGCTGCCCTTCCCCTCAAGACCAGATCCAACTTCTAGCTAGCAATAAAGGTATAAGGGTTAGCCAAAGTTGAGCCGCACAGATGATAATCATGGAAAACCTGGTTAAAAAATACTTACGATGATGCCCTGGACCTGGTTGAATAGGCTCTCAAAGGTTTTGGCAAAGACAAGCCCAATCTGTTACAGACAAAGGATATACCATCAGTCAATCATTTGGCTGAGGTTACTTTTGCAACCAGCTTGCAAAATTTAGACTCCGCAAAAGACAAACAGTTTATCTGTTTTCCTGAAATTCTTTCTTCTATGCAAATAGAAACATAACTGCATGTGTAAGTCCAACACATGCAACATGTAGTCTCCTTTGTGAAATTTGGAAAGAACACTGGTAGATTAATGGACGGACTGATGTTGGATTCTGACACCACCTTAGGAAGATAAGAACGGCTGGTTCAAAGTGCTACTCTGTCTCTACTGACCATTAGATAAGGAGGCTTAGAAGGCGAGGCCTGAAGTTCAGTAAGTCTGAGCAGAAGTTATTGCTACCAAAAAGATAGTTTTCCAGGATAAAAAACTTTAGTTCACATTTTGCTGATGGTTCAAAAAGAGACCGAGTCAAAGCTTGTAATACCAAATTTAAATCTCATGGTGAAGTTGGATCTTTAAAACGTGGTCTCAGAAGAAGTGTAAAAGCTTTACACAGTTTTGAGGAAGCTAAGGTGGAATTTTTAACTCCTACATGAAAAACGGAAATGGCAGCTAGCTGTACTTTAACAATAGGGGAACTAGACCATTCATTAAGGTTGTAGCCAGAAACTGAAGAACTTCATGTATTGGTGCTGAAAAGGGTCACTGTCCTCCTGCTGCGCCCAACAAACATTTTTTTTTCCATTTACTTCTGTAAATCTTTCTAGTGGAAGCCTTATAGGAAGATAAAAGTATACAACGGACAGAGGAGGAAAGTGTAGGTTGTCTGGCTATCAAAGGAAGTGGAAAAACCAGAAACCATGTGGTCAGCTTTAAGTCTGAAATGTTTGGGTGAATCATGTCAGTCAGGTGAGACAGGAGGTCTGGAATTACATCCAGAATCCATGGAGAGTTATCTAGATGAGGCCAGAGAAAGAAACCAAATCTGATGAGGCCAATAAGGGGCAATGAGGATAACTTTGCTCTTCAATCGAAATGCTTTCTGTAGAAATTTGGGAATTAAGGGGCGGGGGGATATGCACAGAGGAGACTGGGGGAGCCTCTCTAGATGAGGGAGCCTCTCTAGATGACTCCCCTGGTGGGGAGATTAAGGCAAAGAGCATGCAGTATTTGTTGTTGAGGGGAGATGCAAAGAAGCTGCATCAAAGTTGGCCCCATTGGCAGAATATCTTTTCCGCTGCTATCGTGTTAAGAGACCACTCATGAGGTAAGAAAACGGACCCGCTTAACTTGTCTATTAAGCTAGATTTCCCCAGTATGTTGTTATCAGAAATCGACTGGATGAGATTGCCCACTACTACACGCTCAGAGCTTTTCGACACAAGGGGTAAGATCTGATCCAACCCTGTTTGTTGATGTACCATACCACTGACACACTCTCTGTTTGAATTTCAATAGTCCAGAAATGGAGAGTGTCTTGAAAGGCCTTCAACTCTAGGAATGCTGCTCTCATTTCCAGTACTCTGACATGAGTGTTGGCCTCTTCAGAGGATCATGTGCCTCACACTGTCTTTCCCAAAAAATGACCCCCCCGCCACCACCATATTTGGGAAGTGCCCATGGTCACTATGGCTTTGCACTAAGGAAGAATGAATGGGCAGCCTTGTAAAACCTGATCTGATCAAGTCCACCACAAAAGGCACTTTTGCATGCTTGAGTTACCCTGACCTGGGTGGAAATAGGTTGATGTATAATGGACCACATATCACAGCATGATGGAACAACTAGTCTTCAAAGTAAAGAGAAACAAGAGGAGCATGAGAAGACTGAAGAAGAAACATGGACAGGGGGAAAGAAAGAGAGATTTGATATGGTGCAATACTTATGCAAAGGAGAAAGCAAAACTAATCAATGCAAAAAGAGCAGCACCAACGATATCTGAAGAGAAATACAGGCAAAGACATCAAGATATGGAAAATCTTACAATACAAAAAAATAAGAAAACAAAGAGGAAAAGTAGAAAAGAGGATTAGTAATGGAGAAGTTAAAGAAATAAAAACTGAGGTTATGGAGTACCTGCAAAGTGAAAGATTTAGTGTAGAAAATTTAACTCGGATAACACAACAGGGTAGAGCAATGGACACCCAAATTAAGGAAAAACCAATGGAGCAGGAAGCACCTAATCAGGTGACTATGAAGATACTTTGGAGCATTCCATAAGAAACCAGTACAAAGGTTCAGTTGGAGCTATACAGCTAGAGAAAGAACAGGAAACTGTGGCAACTCTGACACAGTCAATGCTGTGTAGTGATAGGACACTGAGTTCCCACATGAAAGAGCAATGGATGACAGAGTGTGAAACTGAAGAGAACGTGGCCTAAAAAGTAGCTCTCGAACTTTCTACAGAATGCCCACAGGAAATGACAAAACCATGAATGCGCCCTCAGTTTAGAAAGAAATGATCTCAGAAAAGTGTTACTTTAGTACAGATGGACTGACATATTAATGTCAATGAAAGAAATAGACTGCAGAAGGTCAACAGAACCCAAAAATGTTGAAGTTTGATAAAACAAAAGAACACAGTAATTAGGACTGTCCATACAGATTCATGCAATGTAACAGAAGTACATAGGATACATTACTGTGCAGTCAAATTAACAACAGATAAAGTCCTACCACAAGAACACAGGGTAGTACGGGAAAGGAAGGGAAGAAATTGAATGCCATCATGGAAGTATTGAATAGAGAAAACTATAAAGCAATTAAGATGAGAAGTGTCACTGTTAGAAGAGTATAAGAACAGCTCAACAAAAATACTCATAAAGATAGACGTAATAAAAGCTATGCGCAGTATTATAACAGATCAGGATTTATCAAGCACTATCTTAAATAATAAACTAAAAATATCAGCAAAGACAGAAAAACTTAGAAGATGCACACAAATATAAAGGAAAAGGACAAAATAAGTAATTTATTGATGTCCCAAAAAAGTTTCAGTGAGAACTGGGAAACAAGGTAAAATGAATAGAAAAAACACCAAAAAAGAAGAAATAGATACATTTTATATAAGTATTTATGAAGATAGAACAGTTGTGTAAAATCTTACCATTTACTATAACCATAGATTGTCCTTCTCTTCCAGGTTGCAGTATTCAAAACCCTCGGGTTATCCTCTGCTAGCTACCCAAATGTCTGGCCAGTATACAAAAGTTTCTAGTCACTGCTACATACGTGGGACGTCTGACATTGGCCGAGAAAGCGTGAGCCATAAAAGTGATGTCTGCATGTACCTTTCCTCAGAACTGACCGCCCCAGTCGCAGGATAGCTGTACAAGTCCTGTGTCATCCAAGAAGGAATAGTTTTAATTGAAAAAAGGGGTTAGGAGGAAGGGAATGAACATGGAAGAGAAGGACATGTATTGTTATGGTAAGATTTTAGACAACTACTCTATGTCTTCTATTGTCATGTTGCAGTATTCAAAAACCTTGGGTGAGTGTAAAAGCTCAAGGGGAAGAAGGGAGAGGGATGGCATGGAACTGTTTTCCATGAAACCATGTAGAATTGCCCTAGCAAATCCTCCTCTAGATCTGGAGATGTAATCCAGTCTGTATTGTTTAGTGAAGGTACGGACAGATGTCCATGTAACTGCCTCTAGAATGGAAGAGGTGTCCAGTCCTTTAAAGAAGGGTCCAAATGAAGCCATGGCTCTAGTGGAGTGGGTCTTAATATTTTAATTTAGCTGTTTTCCATGGCAGGTGTAACAAAAGGATATAGCTCTGGAAATCCAGACAGAAATGCTCTGTTTTGTCACCTATTTTCCAAAAGCTCTGGGGTGAAAGGAGACAATTCCTCTGATTTCCTAATGGACTTGGTCTTGTCAAGGTAAAATCTAAGCTGTCTGTGATCAAGGAAATGCAAGACTCTCTCACTTCATTCTGTGGATGTGGGAAAAAGGTGGGCAGGTGAATCCCTTGGTTTAAGGAGAGCTCACTGACCACCTTCGGCATTTAGGAAGAGATGGTCCTTAGGATCACTCGATCCTTGTGGATGAGGAGAAATGGAGGTGTTGCCATGACGGCCTGGAGCTCTGACACTCTTCTGCTGATGTCAGGGCCACCAGGCGTACACAGTTTTCCACATACAGTGTTTCAGAGATGCTTTAGATGCTGGTTGAAAGGGAGCAAACGTAAGCTTCTCTAAAATGTAGTTCAGGTCCCATGGAGGTGGAACCAGCCTCCTGAGGGGACTGAGATGCAGTACTCCCTTGAGGAATAACTATGCAGGAAGACTGGATGCTAGAGGAGGGTCAAGAGGCAGACAGGCCAAAATAGCAGCAAGGTGTGCCTTAACAGAGGAATACGCCAACCCTGCTTGCAAGAATTCACAAAGATAGGACAGCACTAAGGAGACCTCACCTTGAAGTGGGTTCTAGCTGCCTTTGTAGACACCACAAGGAGAATCATTTCCATTTAGACAAATAAGAACTCCTAGTATTAGTTTTTCTGACCTCCTGCAGGACTCTTAGCACATCCTCAGTGTAAAGGTGTCTGCAAGGGATCAAAATTCTATCACACACAGAGTTAGGTTCAGAGATTATAGGTGGGGATGGATTAGGAATCCCTTGTCCTGTATGAGAAGGTCTACTCTGTGAGGTAACTTGTGATGATTGCCCCTGGCTAAATGCAGAAGCAGGGGAAACCAATGCAGTCTTGGCCAAAAGGGAGTCACCAACAAGATTTTTGGTTTATCCCACTGGATTTTCAATAGGGCTTTTTGAAGGAGTGGGAAAGGGGGGGTACATAGAGAAACATCCCCTGCCATGAGATTGACAAGGTGTCCGTTGCTCTAGACAGGGGGACTGGGTAGCCTGGTGCAAAGCAGTGGTAGTTGTCTGTTCAGAGGGGAGGCAAACAGATCTATTTGTGCTATACCCCACTTGCGGACAATGTCCAGAAACACATTCCTGTGAAGCATCCACTTGTGGGATTGTGACATGGACCTGCTCAAAGTGTCTGCTTGAGTGTTCTGTGCTGAAGGGATATAAACTGCCTGCAGGGTGACTCCCAGTTGGGCCTCGAAATCCCAGGCTTGGAGTGCAAGTCTGCATAGCAAGTAGGACTTTGTTTCCCCCCTTTTTTGTTCACATATCACAGAACTGTAGTGTTGTCTGTGAACAACTTCAGGAGTCCTTGTTTTTAGGACTCAAGGTAAATATGATTGCTCTCATTTCCCTGATGTTGATGTGCTCCCACTATAAGGTGTCTGACCAGGTACCCTGCACCCTCAGGCTGCCCAAAATAGCTTTCCAGCCCAGATCTGAGGCATATGTGTACATCTCCTGAACGGGGGGAAGGGGTTGTAAGGGAAATCCTGGTTGAGTGTTACTTTGTCCAACCACCAAAGGATCTTCTTCCTTAGGCATGGAAGGAAGGGAATGTTGAAGTCCAAAGGGTGTGAGTGTTAGGTCCATGCGGACCTCAGGCAACACTGCAATTTTCTCATGTGGAGTCTTGTCAATGGCAGCACTGGAATAGTGGAAGCCGGTTTACAGTCAAAAGGTCAACGCTGACATGTCTGACAGCCACCTCCTCGACCATGGTAGGAGCGAAAGTTGGAATGTCGACATTCATGTGTACATCCGTTTAGAAGGCCGTACACAAGGCAGGAATTCACAGCATTGCTGTGAATGGGGGATTTAGAAACTATGGTCGACATAATTTGTCGACTTTGTTGCGTCGACCATACAACCTACTTAATATGTATGAGTCAACGTTATTTGTCACGGAAATCACTGTTCGCTTAAGTGATTGTCGTGCTTTTGATAGTAAACTGTGGAAGCCATATGACCCAGTAATCTGACATATTATCTGGCTGTCATAGCAGTGACGTGGAAGACAGTGAACAGATAACTGCTTTAGGTTTTTCACCTTTTGGGGTGGAAGGAGTGCTGTCATGACATCTGTCCTTATTCTGCACCCCAGAAAAACTTGGTCCTGGGAGGGATTTAGGTTGGACTTGGGGTAAGTCAGGTTGAATCCCAGTGCCTGCAGGAGTGAGATAACTTTGTGTAGTTGGTGGTATAAGGATCTGGAACATTCTGCCTGTTTCAGGAGGTCGACAAGGTATGGAAAAATTTGAATCCCTTGGACCTTGCAATAAGCAATCACTGGAGCCAGACACTTGGTGAATATCCTTGCAGCTGTAAAGTCTCCAAAGGGCAAGGCAGAAAACTGAAAATGTGAGGAACCCACAGAAAAACGTAAATATTTCCTGTAGTTGTGCCTTATAGGGATGTGTAGGTAGGCATCCTTTATGTCCATGGTGGACAGAAATCTCCAAGGCATTAACAAGGGAAAGAGGGTCTAGAGAGTAAGCATACAAAAGGTAGGTACTTGTAAGAAAAGGATGAGATGGGAGAGATCCAGGATAGGTCTCCATGGTCCATCCTTTCTTGGGACTTGGAAGAGTCTGGAGTAAAAGCCCTTTCCCTTTTCTGCAGGGGGGACAGGTTGTATGGAGTTCCTTGAGAAAAGAGGCCGTCTATGACTAGCTGGAAAAGGAGAAGATGGTCTTTGGGTGGCTGTGGGATGCCTCTTAAAGAGGAAGGGATGATCCAGGTCATGAAAAACCTTTTTCTACAATGGGCAAGTCCCACCTATCTGAGGCAATACTTTGCCAAACCGGAAGACAGTGAGAGTGTCTTGGGGACAAGGAAATGGAGTAGGGGGGGGGACAGCAAAGACAGGTAGTCATAGGCTACCTGCCCTGTCCTGAAACTGAGGTTTCTGGGCAGGAGTCCAAGCAGGCTTGGAAGGGGTCTGCTGTTTCCTGGTGCTCTTTCTACTCCTCAAATGTGGGGTCGGAGCAGAGTGTTTTCTAATCAACTGTGTGTTGGTGGGCTAGTTCTCATGAAATTTAGGGATAGGGGAGACAAACAGGTGTTTAAGGTCCTGAAGTTCCCTCCCTTTTGTTTAAGGATCTTGAATAGCTCAGCCACTTTAGTCCCAAAAAGGGCAGTTATCCAGGGAAGCGTCCAGGAATTTGGCCCTAATATCATCAGGTAAGGGTTGTAGTCGTAACCATGAGTATCTTCCAAGGACTGAGGCAGAAGCTGCAGTCCTGGCAGAGGCTTCTGCAGCATCATAGCTGCATCTAAACAAATGTCTTGTGACTTGAGAAAACAATGAGAAGAGGCTAGATTATTGGAGTCTTGGGAGGTGAGTCAGGGAGGTTTGCCAAAAGCTTGGCGACCAGAGACAAGAGGGGCAGGGCACACAGGCATATATGTCTGATAATTTACTGCCCTAAAGGCCAAGGTAGCAGAAATGTAAACTTTTTTGCCAAAGCGCTCCATTGCCTTACTGTCCTTGTCTGTGGGAAGGACAGAGGTGGAAGGAAGCAGTCTGGATGGTTTATCTGCAGACACTGAAACAGTGATAGGGTCTACAAAAGTGCATCTAATTGGGAATTCTGCCCCTTCAGGATCCTTATAGAACCTGTCAGGCCTTCGAAAGGCAGGAGGTTGGGAATCGGGATTCACAGAGGCTGCACTGAAGGCTGGTAATACTGGAGGAATGGCAGAAGGAGCAGGAGTGTCCATCTGCAAGAGCTCATAGTATCTTTTTTGGACCTCTGGCATTTCAGAGGAATAGCACTTAAAATATTCTCTCATTTTTGAGATGGTCTCACCAAAGGTGAGGTCCTCTCCAGGAGAGTCTGCCTCAGCACAGCCCTCCTCTGGGGAAGCATACCCAAGAGGGGATGGCATCTGAGACACATAAGAAAGAATCCTCCGAAGAGGAGACTGAATCCTCAGCTTCAGGTTGGAGAGTGTCCTCGACCTAAGGCCTGGGACTAATAAAAGGGGAGGCCAGCCAGTGGAGAAGCAGGCATAGCAGGCCATAGGGCCATAAAAGTATAAAATAGGCTCTGGGAAAGGGCCTGCCAGTCTAGTTAGCATTCTGCAGGAGGGTAGACATGTTTAGTCTTTTGCTTCTTTTTTCTGGGAAGGCCTAGAGGGCATAGGGCCCAGATTCTGTTCGCACTGAAGAAGTATAAGAGGCTGTCTGGATTGCTGTAACAAGCCGAAGTTCCCCCTTGTCGTCAACGGCCGAAGTCTGCCAGACCTCCACGGACTTGCTTTCTGCCCTATGTTCTGCGGCTTCCCACATGGTACCCACTACACCTATATCGGCAGACTCTGAACGTGCCTCCAGGCGACTGTTGTCCACAGGAGGGACGTCAGGTGGAGTAGGTGCAAAGTACAGTTGTGCACACTTACCATAAATGTAGATGTTCGAGTGTCTTCACTGTTGCAGTCATGACTGTAGGATTCTCCCCTGCGGGCAGGCAGTCCTCGGTCGGCCAGAATCCCAAAGTCTGGGTCCGGTGTCGGCTGCTCAGCCATACTCCCTGACGTCAGAGCGCCAGGAGTACAAAGCTGGCAGCTGACGCCATGTTCTCCAGTTTTTCTTGCCCCAGATGTCAGGTGTTCCAAATGAGTAAAATCCCATACCCTTTGCAAATACACCTCAGAAGAAGGGTGAAGAAGGGAACCACACAAAAGAAAAAATAAGAGGGGACAGGAGGGAGGGTAACCCAGACTGCAACAGTGAAGACATTCAAACATCTACATTTATGGCAAGTGTACACAAAGTACAGTTTTGTACCTACCATAAATGTAGATGTCCGAACAGGATAGCATCTGCAGTCCTAACAAATGGGTTGTCCTGTCGTCAGGCAGCCCTTCGGTCAGCCGGATTCCAAAGTCTGGGTCTGGCCTCGGCTGGTGTCGCACTTCACCCGACGTCATCTCTGCTGGTCTTCGGGTATAAAGGCATCAGCCGACGCCATTTTCTGCAGTGTTTCTTGCCCCAGATGCCAGTTGCCCTCTTGGAAAACTAAATTTTGGATAAATGCCAATGTTTCCAAAAAAAAGATAGTAGACAAACACAAAAAATAAGCATGTATGTACATATATACAAACAAATACACCATAAGAGATCCCCCCCAGCTAGCTATTAGGAGGGTAAATACCCTAGGAGTACCACAGAGGGGAAGGAGGGTGGGTAATCCTGACTGCAGATGCTATCCTGTTCGGACATCTACATTTATGGTAGGTACAAAACTGTACTATGTCCTTCAAGGATGCATCTGCAGTCCTAACAAATGGGTAGAATACCATAGCCAAACTAGGGGAGGAGGAAGAAGAATTATGGTGTAGTTAGGATCCCTTGCAATACAGCGGTGGCAAACCCTGCTCGGGATCTAGAGTATAGAGGTAAGTTATAATGCTTGGCAAATGTATGCACGGAGGTCCAAGGAGCCGCCTCAATAATGTCCTTGGTAGCCACTCCTCGTAAGAAAGCTGTGGTAGTGGCTGTAGCCCTTGTAGAGTGAGGTCTTATGTTCTGTGGAATTTGCTTTCCATGGTAGGAGTAACAGAATCTTATGCAATTTCCTATCCACTTGGAGATTGTCTGTTTGGAAACTGCTTTTCCTTCCCTTCCTGTTGCATAAGCTACTAGAAGCTGGTCAGTTTTTCTATTGACCTTGGTTCTGTCCAGGTAGTAGCGCAACTGTCTATGTACATCCAAGGTATGCAGCAGTCTTTCCCCCCTGTTCTGTGGATTGGGAAAGAAGGTAGGTAGGTGGATTGCCTGGTTTAGAGAGACTCTGGATACCACCTTAGGCATAAATGTAGGATTAGTTCTCATGGATACTCTATCTTGATGGAAGATTAGGAAGGGTTGTACTGCCATTAAGGCCTGTAGTTCCGAAACCCTTCTTGCTGAAGTAATTGCCAGTAGGAAAGCAGTTTTCCAGGATAGGTGGTGAAGATCTGCTGTTGCTGCTGGTTCGAATGGAGGGAGTGTCAATTTTTCTAGCACAAAGTTCAAGTCCCATGCTGGTAATGGTGATTTCCTAGGAGGTTTTACATTCTTGATTCCTCTGAGGAACTGCCTGAGTAGAGGATGTGAGAAGACAGGGGGGTCGAAGCTGTATTCTGCAGAAATAGCTGATGCATGTATCTTGATGGAGGAATAGGACAGGCCTGTATGGAGAAGCTCTGCCAAATACTCCAGGATGTTGGCAATATCTATCTTTGACACATCTTTTCCTCTTTCAGTACTTCAAATGACAAACCTTTTCCATTTCCCTGCATTGTTCCTTCTTGTAGAAGGTCTGCGGGCCTCAAGGATAATGTCTTTAACCCTTTGGGATAAATCTGGGTTAGTTGCTGTTATGTAATGTTCCAGGCAGTCAGTTGCAGAGTTTTTAGGTTTGGATGCATGATGTTGTAGTCGTTCTGAGTTAACATCAAAGGCATCAGGGGTAGTGTCCACGTTCTCCCCCGAGACATGCTCCTCAGCAATGGATACCAGTGTTGTCTTGGCCAATTTGGAGCTATCAGAATTATCCTTGGACGCTCCTCTTTGATTTTCAGTAGTACCTTGTGCATCAAAGGAAGAGGTGGAAATGCATATGCTGTCAGGCCTTTCCAACTGAAGGATAGAGAGTCCACCTTCCATGCAAGTGGGTGGTATGTCCTTGTGCAGAATTTCTTGAGCTGGTGATTGAGTGGGGATGCGAATAGGTCTATTTGTGGCATTCCCCATTTCTTTGTGATGGCCTTGAAGATGTCCGGGTGTAGCATCCATTCGTGAGCATCCGAGGTAGTTCTGCTTAACATGTCTGCTAGGATGTTTTCTTTTCCCGGTACAAATATTGCCTGTAACTGAATGTTGTAGCTCAGAGCCATATTCCATAGGTCCAGAGTCATTCGGCATAGGGGGTATGAATGAGTGCCTCCCTGTTTGTTGATGTACCACATGACTGTGGTGTTGTCTGTCCTTATCATTAAATGGCCTTCTTTGAGGAATGGTCTGAAATTCTGGATTGCTAGTTTTACTGCCAGCATTTCTTTTGATTTATGTGCAGGTGCAGTTGATCTGGAGTCCATAATCCTTGTATGCATTTGTCCAGCATGTGGGCCCCCCAACCTAGGTCTGAGGCGTCCGTTGTGATGGTTTGGCTTGCTTGAAAGTTGTGGAAGGGCAAGCCTGGGTTTGACTGGCATGCTTGAGCCCACCATAGGAACTCTTGTTTCAGGCATGGGATTAGTGGTATTTCGGTTTCTAAGCTGTGCCTGTGTTGAGACCATAAATTCTTTAGGTACCACTGTAGCTTTCTCATATGCAGTCTGGCATGGGGGACCAGGATTATGCATGATGCCATGAAACCCAAGGCCTGCAGTACTTTCCTTGCTGTTAGTTTGTTCTGCTTTGTTAATGCCAAGAAGTAAAGAGGGAGTTGTTCTTGTTTTTCTGCAGTTAGGAATGCCATCTGTTTTACTGTGTCCAATTCTGCACCCAAGAATGTTCTTGTTTGGGATGGTATCAGTCTTGACTTTTTTAAATTGACTGTGTATCCCAGGGCTTGTAGTAAGCAAATGACTCTTTGTAAGTCTTTTGTCAGCTTGCTTCTGTTGTCCGCTTGTATCAGGCAGTCATCCAGGTTTGGATAAATTTGGATTCCCTGTAGCCTGCAATGAGCGATTACTGATGCCAGGCATTTTGTGAATACTCTGGGCGCAGTAGATAAGCCAAAGGGCAATGCTGAGAATTGATAATGCTCTGATCCTGCAAGAAATCTGAGGTATCTTCTGCAATTTGGTCGTATGGGGACGTGCAGGTATGCCTCCTTGAGATCTAGAGTTACCAGCCAACACTCCTTGCCCAGCATGGGAAGAAGTTGCTGTAGGGTCAGCATTTTGAATTTTGGAACAATGATGAATGTGTTTAAAGCGGACAGGTCGAGAACAGGTCTCCAACTTTTCTCTTTTCTTGGTACTAGGAAGAGTCTGGAGTAGAATCCTTTGCCCTGTTCTGTTGGTGGTACCCTTTCCACAGCTCTCATCTTTGTTAATTTAGCTATCTGTTTTACAGCTTCTGTTTTTTGATTTGGAGGTAGGTTTGGCATTCCTTTTTTTACTGGTAAGGTGTGGAAATGAAACCTGTAGCCTTGGTCTATAGTCTGCAAAATCCACTTGTCTCTTGTGATATAGTGCCAATTTTTTGAAAATACGGCTAACTTTCCGCCTAAGGGTGCTGCTATTTGTTCCCTGGTAGGCGGTGTCAGAGCCAAGTCACTGTGATTGTCCTGTTGCAGTGGCAGTGGTTGTGTCTGTGCCTCGCTGGTTATTGCCTTGCCACTGGCGTCCTCTGTAGGCACCTCCTCTGGATTGATTTCTGCCTCTGGAGCGTCTATTCCTGCCTCTCTGAGATTTAGAGGAGTCTGGAAAGGACCAATTTTGGAAGGCCAGTTCCTGCTAAACCTTGGGGCTGAACCTGTAAGAAATCTTTAACTGTTTGTACAGATTTTGCCTTCTCTTCCATTTTCTTCATTACTTGCTGGGCAGGAGAACCAAATAGACTGGCCTTATCCATAGGATCATCTAATAGCTTTGCTTTAACATGATCCGGCAAGACCTGTTCTTTCAACCATGCATGCCTTCTTATAACTGTGCCAGTCATGGCTGATCTAAATGAAGCCTCCAGTGCATCATAGCCATATTTTAAAGAATGGTTACTAACCTGCTGAATGTTATTCACCATTTCTAAAACATATTTCTTATCTAAGGAATCATCAGAGGACAGTTTCTTAGTTAACTGATCAAGCATAAACTCTTGGTATTGGATCATATGAAACTGACAGTTCAAAGCTCTAGCTGAGAGAGTAGCAGAGGTGTAAACTTTTTTACCCCATCTCTCTAAGGACCTGGATTCCCTTTCAGAAGGGAGAGGGGTTTTTGCTGAGGTCGAAGCTACTGCCTTAGGCCCCTGGGAGATAGTCTCAGGATCTGCAAGTGGAGCCTTGTATAGGTGGTGATGAGTGTCCGGTACCCTGTAAAACCTATCAGGCTTGGCAGGGGCTGGAGGTAAAGTATCAGGAGCAGTGCAAACATCATTAAATGCATCATCCACAACAGGAAGAACTGGAGGTATAGCTAAGGGCCTATGTTGCGGTAAATGTAGAAAGGTCCTAAGCCTTTTTCTTGAATCTGAGAAATCTTGTCCCTGCCATTGGAATTGCTCTCTCATGGCATGTAAGGTTTCCCCAAAGGAAAATTCCTCTGGTGGAGAGGCAGAAGGAATAGATTCTTCAGCATCGGAATCTTCATAAGTTGAAAAAGGAGCCTCTGGATGGTCTGTAATGTCTGAATCATCAGAAGAATCATCTGAGGACACTGGCTCAGGGGGCTCTGCTCTAGGTCTCTTTTCTGGTGGCTGAGAGGCCCTGTCTGGGTGAGATTGGGATCCCCTTATTAAAGAGATGAGATCCTCTGCCAGAGTAAGCAATTTGAGAACTGGAACTGGGCCTGTGTGAGGGGGGCTTAACAGGCACTGATTTAGCAGTTTTGTCTGCTTTAGCCCTGGCAAAGGCCTTTATAGACATGGCTGCAGGAGGCCTAGCAGCACCACGTGCTGGGGTAGAGACAGCCAAAGGGATGGTGTCCGATAATTCTAGAGGAACCACATTAGTAGGCAAACCTTCAGAGGCCGATTCAACTAGGGTAGCAGGAGCCTCGGTAGTAGTCATGGATTCGGCTGAAGATTGACCCGTTTGCTCGGTTTCGGCGAAACCGAGACACTCGCGTTTGCTTAACCGTGGTTTCGGCGAAACCGCGGACTGCAGTGTCGGTCTTTTTCTTGCGTTCTTAACAATTTGAGAAGTCGGAGGATCCGGCGGCATAATGTACGCAAAATCTGAGCGAAAAACTGTTCAGCAAACTCCGACCGACGCCTAAGCGTTCGTCGGTTGAAGGAAGCACAGGCTAAACAGGCTGCTACGCCGTGGTCTGGGCCTAAACAAGGTAAGCAGTAAGAGTGGAAATCTTTATGAGGTATTTGTTTCCCACAAGTTAAACAGTTATTTACTTTTTCTGTCATCGGCTGAGGCAAGAAAGAGTCCCCAACGGGGTACTTAGCTTTTTAGAAGTCTTCGAAGTAGTATTCGGTAGTAGTAATCTCTGGATCTGACCGACCGGCACTTGCGAACAGCTTCTGCTTCGGGCGCCACGCGGCAAGAAAGACTGGGGAAAATGGCGTCGGCTGATGCCTTTATACCTGAAGACCAGCAGAGATGACGTCGGGTGAAGTGCGACACCAGCCGAGGCCAGACCCAGACTTTGGAATCCGGCCGACCGAAGGGCTGCCTGACGACAGGACAACCCATATGTTAGGACTGCAGATGCATCCTTGAAGGACATCTGTACTATGTTCATCGTGTTTCACTGTTGCAGTCATGACTGTGGGGTTGAATCCCAAAGCAGAATAAAAGGGAGGTGGTCATAAAGTAGAGGGGGCGGCTAAAAGGCCCTGCAAGACTGCAGAAGCAAAGCTTGTCCTAGACTTAAGAATAGAGAGGTAGATTGTAGTGCTTAGAAAAAGTATGCACTGAACTCCAAGTTGCAGCTTCCAAAATGTCTTTGGTAGGAACTCCCCTGAGGAAGGCAGCTGAAGTGGCAGCAGCTCTGGTAGAGTGAGTCCTTATACTCCCTGGGATTTGCTTTCCATGGTGTGAATAACAAAATCTGATTCCATGAGCAATCTATTTAGAAATGGTCTGTTTTGAAATGGCTTTACCTTGGGAACTTGAAGCATAAGAAACAAACAATTGCTCTGATTTCCTGATGTCCATGGTTCTGTCCAGGTAAAAACGTAGTTGCCTGTGTACATCCAAGGAATGCAAGAACCTTTCCCCCCTATTTTGAGGACTGGGGGAAAAACGTTGGCAGGTGAATAGTCTGATTCAAAGCCACTTTGGAAACCACCTTAGGCATGAAAGTAGGATTAGTCCTTAAAGACACCCTGTCTTGGTGAAAAATAATATAAGGTTCCACAGCCATGAGAGCTTGCAACTCCGAAACTCTCCTGGCAGAGGTCAGAGCTAACAGGATGGCTGTCTTCCAAGATAAAAACTTAATGTCAGATGTGGCAGCAGGCTCAAAGGGAGGTAAGGTGAGTTTTTCCAAATCATAGTTGAGATCCCAGGCAGGAATGGGTGGAGATCTAGGAGGCCTTAAGTTCTTAGCTCCTCTGAGAAACTGTCTCATGAGCTGGTGGGAAAAGATTAGAGGGTCTGTATTACAATGAGCAGAAATAGCAGAGGCATGTATCTTTATGGAAGAAAACGAGAGACCCTTATGTAAGAGGTCTGTCAGGTAAAGTAAAATCAGAGGAATTTTAGGAATAAGAGGATCCGAATCCTGAGCCTGCATCCAGGTGCAAACTCTTTTCCATTTTCCTGCATAGGATTTTCTAGTGCTAGGACGTCTGGCTCCTAAAATGACATCCATAACCTGCTTGGGTAAGAGAGAATGAATCATAGACCCTGGATTAACCACGCAGCCAGGCTGAGAGTTTTGACATGGGAGTGCAGAACTTGACCATGGTGTTGGGACAGAAGGTTCGGAGTCTGAGGTAAAACCCAAGGGGGCTCCAGGGAAAGGTTTTTCAGTGTTGGGTACCAAAAAGTACAGTTTTGTACCTACCATAAATGTAGATGTTCGAAGATCCACATTGCTGCAGTCCTAACACTTGGGTAGTCCGCTGTCCCAGTCGGCCCGAATACCAAAGTATAAGGCTGACGTCGGTCAAGGCGCATTTGTCTGACATCAGGACGTCAGGGTACAAATGCGCATGACCGACGTCATATCCTCAGTCTTTTCTTGCCCCAGATGTCAGAAGACCCTAAAAGATAAGACCAAAACCAAAAACACCAAACACTCCTGTACCTAATATATGTACGATATATACAAATTTACAAAATAGAACCCCACCCACACAACCACCCCTAAACACAGAGGGAAGGAGGGAGGTAAATTGGACTGCAGCAATGTGGATCTTGAACATCTACATTTATGGTAGGTACAAAACTGTACTATGTTCTTCATCTCACATTGCTGCAGTCCTAACACTTGGGTAGAATCCCAAAGCAGAGGTAAGGGAGGCTGGCTAAACTATAATGAAGCAGGAGCTGCCAAAATGCCCTGCAACACAGCAGTGGCAAAACCAGCCCTGGATTTAGAATAGAGAGGAAGGTGGTAATGCTTGGAGAAAGTATGCACTGAACTCCAAGTAGCTGCCTCCAAAATATCTTTAGTTGCCACCCCCCTTAGAAATGCTGTTGAAGTGGCAGTAGCTCTAGTGGAATGAGGCCTAATCCCAGCTGGAATCTCCTTGCCATGATGGGAATAACAGAATGCAATGCAAAACCCAATCCACTTAGATATAGTTTGTTTTGACACAGGCTTGCCCTGAGAACTCAAAGCAAAAGAAACAAACAACTGCTGAGACTGCCTAAAATCCCTAGTCCTGCTTAAATAATAACGCAACTGCCTGTGTACATCTAAAGAGTGCAAAATCTTTTCCCCCCTATTTTGGGGATCTGCATAAAAAGTAGGCAAATGAATAGTTTGGTTTAAAGCCACACTAGAAACCACCTTAGGCATAAAGGAAGGATTAGTACGTAATGATACCCTATCCTTATGAAAAATCAAAAAGGCTCAACCGCCATAAGGGCCTGCAATTCAGAAACCCTTCTTGCAGAAGTAATGGCCAACAAAAAAGCAGTCTTCCATGACAAGTATTTCAATTCAGCAGTAGTCGTGAGGCTCAAAAGGTTGTAGAGTAAGTTTCTCCAACACAAAATTGAGGTCCCAAGCAGGAGTAGGAGCTCTACGTGGGGTCTTATATTCTTTGCCCCTCTAAGAAATTGCTTAAACAAAGGATGAGAAAACAATGGTGGGTCACAATCATAGTGAGCTGAAATTGCTGCAGCATGAATCTTAATGGAAGAGAAAGACAAACCTTTGTCCAATAACTCAGTAAGATATTGAAGAGCCACACTCAAATTAGGCTCAGAAACATCCAAATCCTTTGCTGCACTCCAAAATAAAAATCTCTTCCATTTTTCTGCATACACTTTACGTGTACTAGGTCTTCTTGCTTCCATAATCACATTCAAAACTTGTTGAGGAAGTTGAGACCTGCTGTGGTTCAAAACAGAATATGCCAGGCTGTTAGATGAAGAGAGTGAAGCTTGACATTGAGTAGATGACCGTCCCTCTGAGACAAAAGGTGTGGAATTAAAGGTAAAGGCCATGGAGGCTTCCTTACCAGACTCCTCAGTAATGGGTACCAGTGTTGCCGAGGCCAATCTGGAGCTATCAAAATCATCCTTGGCTTGTCTTGTCTGACCTTTAGGAGTACCTTTGGGAGGAGAGGCAGAGGTGGAAAGGCATACACATGAAGATTTTCCCAACTGAACGAAAGAGCATCCACTTTCCAAGCTGTGTGATGAAACCTTTTCGTGCAAAACTTTGGCAGCTGGTGGTTTAGTGGAGAAGCGAACAGATCTATGTCTGGAGTTCCCCATGACACTGTCAATTTTCGAAATACATGAAGATCCAGTTTCCACTCGTGGGGATCCATGATTTGCCTGCTTAACACATCTGCTAAGGAGTTCTGTGCTCCCGGCAGAAACCTTGCCTGAAGATTTAGCTGCAAGCTGAGCGCAGTCTCCCACAAAATCATTGCTTGCCTGCATAGAGGATAAGAATGTGTTCCCCCTTGCTTGTTGATGTACCACATGGCAGTTGTGTTGTCTGTTAGAATCAACACCTGCCCTGGAAGAAGTAACTCCTTGAAAGCCATTAATGCAAACTGGACTGCTAACATCTCCTTCATGTTGATATGTAGATGCTGTAGTCTGGCAGGCCACTTGTCTTGTATCCACTTTCCATTCAGATGAGCTCCCCAAGCTATGTCTGAGGCATCTGTCGTTAGAATCTGACTCGCCTCTGGCCGGGTCACAGAGAGTCCCTTGTTTAGGTGACATTCCTGAGCCCACCACAAAAATTCCTTTTGAATGCAAGGTATTATTGGAATGACAGTGTCCAAATCCTGGCAGTGCTGTGTCCATACATTTTTAGATACCATTGCAGCTTCCTCATATGCAGTTTGGCATTGGGAAGCACCAGAATACAAGATGCCATGAACCCTAAGGCTTGAAGGACTGTCCTTGCAGTCAGCCCGGACTGAAGAGATAGTTGATGGAAGTAAAGGGAAAGATTCTTTTGTTTGTCCGAGGTTAAAAAGGCCATCTGGGCTGCTGTATTCAGTCTCACACCCAGAAAGCACATGTCTTGAGAGGGTACTAGACTGGACTTTATTTCGTTCACAGAATACCCCAGGCATCTTAGCACTGCTATCACATATTCCAGATGCTGAAGAAGCTCGTCCTTTTCTTGAGCCAGAATCAGACAGTCGTCCAAGTAAGGATAGATTTGTATTCCTTTTAGCCTGAAGAAAGCTACAACTGGAGCCAGAACTTTTGTGAATACTCTGGGCGCAGTAGATAAGCCAAAGGGCAATGCAGAGAACTGATAATGAAAATTTCCAGCTCTGAAACGCAGATACTTCCTGCAACTGAGTCTGATAGGCACATGAAGATAAGCCTCCTTGAGATCTAAAGTTACCATCCAGTGATCTTTGCCCAGCAGAGGTAAAAGCTGTTGTAACGTCAACATTTTGAACTTGGGAATGTCCAGGTAAGTGTTGAGGATAGACAAATCCAAAATTGGTCTCCACGTGTTCCCCTTTTTTGGTACTAGGAACAGGCGAGAATAAAATCCTAGGCCCCTTTCTGGCACAGGAACCGGCTGAATGGCCCCTATCTGGAGTAACAGAGAAATTTGCTTGTGAGCCTCTTTTCTTTGTATAGGAGGAATGTCTGGCATGCCTTTGAAAGGAGGCAAGGTATGGAAATAAAACCTGTAACCGTGGTGAACGATATCCAATACCCATCTGTCTTGGGTAATAACATTCCAATTTTCTTTGAAAAGTGCCAGCCTTCCTCCCAAAGGTGCTGCCAGACGAGAAGGCTCTGGCAGCTGAAAAGGCAGGTCATTGGGTCTGCTTACGAAAGGACTGACCCCTGCCCTCACCAGAAGACTGGGCAGGTGAACTCCCTGTTCTAGGCCTAAAAGAACCTTGAGCTCTGCCCCTACCACGTCTAGATCTACCCCTAGACTGAGAATCATAAGAAGGATATGTCCACTCCTTAGTAGGCCAATTTCTACTAAACTTTGGAGGCTGAACCTGCAAAAAATCTTTAACAGTCTGCATAGACTTAGCCTTGTCCTCCATTTTCTTTAAAACTGCTTCAACAGGCGCACCAAATAACACATCAGATTGTAAAGGAGCATCTAAAATCCTTGTCTTTACATGTTCAGCTAAATTCTGATCCCTCAGCCAGGCGTGCCTGCGAAGAACAGAACCAGTGGCTGCCACCCTTGAAGAGGCCTGTACAGCATCAAAACCACATTGCAAGGAATGCTTACCCACCTGTTCAGAAACATGAACTAAATCCTGCAACTCTTTACACTCAATACCTTCCGCCAGAGCATCTACCTTAGACTTCAATTGTGAAAGGAGATAATTTTGGTATTTCAACATGTGAAACTGGCAATTCAAAGCCCTCATGGCTAAAGTGGAAGAAGTATACACCTTCTTTCCCCATCTATCCAAAGCCCTTGCCTCTTTATCAGAAGAAACAGGATTTTTAACAACAGAAGCCTTAACACCTTTAGGGCCCTGAGAAACAGTTTCTGGGTCTGCCCTAGGACTCTTAAAAAGATACTTATGAGCTTCAGGCACCCTATAATACCTATCCGGTTTAACTGGGGCAGGAGGCAAAGAATCAGGGTTCAGGGAAGCCTCTGCAAAAACATCCTCTACCACATCCAGAACAGGAGGTATAGCCAAAGGCCTATGCTGGGGTAGAAACAGAAATTCCCTAAGCCTTTTCCTGGAATCAGAGAAATCTTGACCTTCCCATTTAAAATGCTCCCTCATGGAATGAAGAGTCTCTGAAAAAGAAAAATCCTCAGGAGGAGAAGCCGAAGGAGTAGAGTCATCTACATCAGAATCAGAATAAGGAGGATACTCCTGCAAGTCTTCAGCCGAAGACTCAGAAGCCTCCGAACACTGCTCAAAACTCTCCAGCTCAGGTTCCTAGGCCTCTTATCAGGGGGGGGCATAGAACCTCTAATCATAGTAATCAAATCTTCTGCCATTTTAAGCATATGTTTCTTAGGCAGAGACCCTGAAGAACTAGGGGAGACCCCCACTGAAGTTAACCCTGGCCTGCCTCTAGAAGAAGCCTTGGAAACAGAAGGGGAGGGCCTAACCACCTTAGGAAGGGAGGGGAGAACAGCTACCTGAGAAGCCCCTTCAGCCTGGCCTACCTCCTGAGAGGACACATTCTGCAACAGTAAAGTCTCTCCCTGAGAATCCAAAGGAACTTCTGGTAGAACCACCGGCTCCACCGAGCCCTCTAAGAAACCAACGTCCGGGACAGACGGTTCTTCCACCCTAGGCTTCGCTGCTTTGTCCTTGCGCTTTTAGATTTAAGCGGCCGGAGCATCCGACGGCATGTTGTAATTACAACGTTTCCCAAAAACTAACCTGGTACAATCTAATCTTCTCTTAATAGTGCGTTTGTTAAATCTAGCACAAGAGCGACAGCCAACAACGTCGTGCTCAGGCCCTAAGCAAGGTATACACAAGGTATGGTAATCTCTATGAGGTATCTGTTTCCCACAAGAAATACAGTTATTCACTTTTTCTGACATCCGGTTAAATACTGAGGCAAGAAAAAAACAAAATATTCCCCAACGGGGTACTTAGCCAACTTTGATTCGGTCTGAAACTCCGACTTCAGAAAATTTCAGAACGCCAACCTGCACTCGCAATACTGCTTCTGCATCGGACCATGCGGCAAAAAAGACTGAGGATATGACGTCGGTCATGCGCATTTGTACCCTGACGTCCTGATGTCAGACAAATGCGCCTTGACCAACGTCAGCCTTATACTTTGGTATTCGGGCCGACTGGGACAGCGGACTACCCAAGTGTTAGGACTGCAGCAATGTGAGATGAAGAACATCTGTCGAGGCCAATTTGGGGCCAGTAAAATTATCATCTTGGGCTTGTCCTGTTTGATCTTTAATAACACCAGTGGAAGAAGAGGTAGAGGCGGGAAGGCATACCCAGAGAGGTTTCTCCAACTGAATGATAGTGCATCCACTTTCCAAGCTAGTTCGTGGAATGTCCTTGTGCAAAATATCTGTAGTTGATGATTGAGGTGGGATGCAAAGAGGTCTATGTGAGGACATCCCCAGACTGCTGTAATCATCTTGAATATTTCGGTGTCCAGCATCCATTCGTGTGGGTCTGGGTTTCTGCTCAGACTGTCTGCCAGGATGTTTTACTTCCCTGGTAGAAACTGAGCTTGAAGGTCCAGTTTGTAAGTTAGAGCTGTGTTCCATAGATTCATGGCTAGTCTGCAAAGGGGATAGGAATGTGATCCCCCTTGCTTGTTTATGTACCACATAACTGTGGTGTTGTCTGTCCATATCAGTAGTTGTCCTGGTTGTAGAAGATTCCTTAAGGTCAACAGAGCGTTCTGAACGGCTAACATTTCCTTTAAATTGATATGCAGGTGCTTCTGATCCTTTGTCCAAAGGCCCTGCAGACAGTTGCCCTGCAAATGGGCTCCCCATGTATAATCTGAGGCGTCCGTGGTTAGTATCTGACTGGCTGGAGGCAGACTGAAGGCTTTCCCTTTGTTTTGAGTACACGCCTTGGACCACCAAAGGAATTCCTTTTGAAGACAAGGCAGGACGCTGATCTGTATGTCTAAACTGTGGCAATGCTGAGACCATACACTTTTTAGGTACCACTGTATTTTCCTCATATGTAGTCTTGCATATGGTACGAGAAGGATGCAGGAGGCCATGTAACCCAAAGCCTGCAGGAATTTCCTTGCAGATAGCCGAGTTAATGATGCCAAGGTTTTGAAAGCTGAAGCCAGCTGTAATTGTTTTCCGTATGTCAGAAATGCCATCTGGGTTGTTGTGTTTAGAAGAGCACCCAGAAAAGTTATCTGTTGTGAGGGTGTCAAATTTGACTTTTTTATGTTTACAGTGAATCCCAGGAACTTGAGAAGTTTCTGAACAAATTCTAGATGCTGGAGTAAGACATCCTTGATGTCTGCCTGAATTAGACAATCGTCCAGATAAGGGTAAATTTGAATTCCCTTGAGTCTGCAATAAGCTACTACTGGTGAAGACCCTGGGCGCAGTAGACAATCCAAAGGGCAGCGCAAAGAATTGATAGTGCCTCGATCTGGCCTTGAACCTGAGGTATTTTCTGCACTCCTGCCTGATGGGAATGTATAAATAAGCCTCCTTTAAATCCAAAGTTACCATCCATGCATTTTTGGTCAGCATTGGAAGTAGCTGCTGTAGAGTAAGCATCTTGAATTTTGGAATCTCGAGAAAAGTGTTCAAGACTGACAGATCCAGAATGGGTCTCCGTGAATTTTGCTTTCTGGGGACTAGAAAGAGCCTTGAGTAAAAACCTTGTCCCATTTCTGAAAGTGGAACCAGTTCTATGGCTTTCATAGCCAAGAGGGCTTCCACCTGGTTTAAGGCCTGTAACCACTGATGTTTTGGTAGATCCGGCCATCCGCTTGGTCTTGGTAGGGTATGAAAATGGAATTTGTAACCTCTTGAAACCACATCCAGAACCACTTGTCTTGGGTTATACGAGTCCAATTTAGGTGAAAAAGAGAAAGTTTTCCTCAGAGAGGGGCTTCCAGGCAAGAAGTTCCTGCAGCCCAACAGAGGGAGTCATTGAGCCTGTTTTCTATGAGCTTGCGACCTTGTCCTCTCCTCCCCCAGGGGTGGAAGCAGTCCACTGTCTTGGTCTATAAGAGACTTGCGTTTGGGGCCTTCCTCAGGAGCGTCTGTATCTACCCCTCTGAGGCCTGTCTGAATTGGGAAAGGACCAATTTTTAGTAGGCCAATTCCTACTAAATCTGGGTGGCTGTACTTGTAAGAAATCATTAACCGTTTGCATGGATTTTGCCTTGTCCTCCATCTTCTTTATCATCTCTTCAGCCTTAGATCCAAACAAAACATTATGCTGAACAGGAGCATCCAAATAACTTAGCTTTTACTTGATCTGGCAAGTTTTGTTCCTTTAACCAAGCATGCCTTCTAATGACTGTGCCAGAGGCAGCAGCCCTACAAGAAGCCTCCAAAGCATCAAAACCACAGTGTAAACCATGCTTCCCTACTTGTTCAGTGGCATGCATTAAATCTTGTAATTCCTTATCATCTGCACAAGCGGAAATGGAAGTTAGCTTTTGTTTCAAAACAGACAGAAGAAATTGCTGGTATTTCAGCATATGAAATTGACAGTTTAAAGCCCTAATAGATGCAGAAGTGTACACTTTTTTGCCCCATCTTTCTAAAGATCTGGAATCCTTCTCAGTGGGAATGGGGTTTTTAGCAGAAGCGGCCTTAACCCCCTTAGGGCCCTGAGAAATGGTTTCAGGATCAGCAGTAGGATTCTTGTATAAAAACTGGTGGGAATCAGAAACCCTATAATATCTGTCTGGCTTAACAGGAGCTGGAGGAAAAGAGTCAGGAGTTAAGTTAGCCTCCGAGAAAGCATCATCCACAATATCCAAAATAGGAGGGATAGCCAGGGGTCTATGTTGGGGAAGAAGAAAATCCCTAAGTCTTTTCTTAGATTCTCTTTTCTTAGATTCAGAGTACTCCTGTCCTTCCCAGTGAAAATATTCTCTCATTTCATGTAAAGTTTCCCCAAAAGAAAAATCCTCAGGGGGAGAAGCTGAAGGAATGGATTCCTCAGCATCAGAATTCCTCATAAGGAGGGAAAGAATAATCCTGGTCAAAAGAAGAAACTGTAGAAACAGAAGCCTGATCAGAGGAGTCATAATACAATTCCTGCCTTGGCCTTTTATCTGGAGGGGGATGTGAACCCCTAATCATAGTAAGTCCTCTGCCATCTTAAGCAACTGTTTCTGAGACTTGGGTCCTGGATCAGAAGAGGCCTGGGCTGTAGTCTTTGATTTGGAAGGAGTCTTTGCCTTTGTCTTTGGCTTTGCCTTTATCAGAAGCTGAGTAGGCCTGAAAACCCTTTCGGAAGCCGGTACCTGCACAGCGGCTCCGGACCCATCCGAAGGAGCATTGTCCGAAGGTCCTGCAACTGAAATATTCAAAGGCCTAGTTGGCTCCTTGTGGGAGTCCGTTTCGGCCATCGGTTCCGAAATGGCCGACGACAGGGGCTGCAAAAGCGCCTCACTGACGACGGCCGAACCTGAAGCTGGCTCTGCTTGTACAATATCGTCTGATTTGGACATCGGAGGCCTGTCTTTATCCTTGCGTTGTTTGTGAACTCCGGTAGCCGGAAGCGTGTCCGACGACATTTTGTAATTAAAACGCCTACCGAAGTAATGAAATGCAAAATCGTACCTTCGTTTAATCGTACGTTGATTAAATCTAGCACAAAACCGACAACTAGCTACGTCGTGGTCAGGGCCTAAGCAAGGAATACAGTAAGAATGAAAATCCTTATGAGGTATTTGCTTCCCACATGAAATACAATTATTAACTTTTTCTGACATCGGACTGGAGCAAGAAAAAAGTTTCCCCAACGGGGTACTTAGCTTTGAGTAGGAGAAGAAAGTCTTCAGACTGAAGTCGTTTAGAAAAAATTGTCAGGAGTCAGCCGACCGGCACTTGCGAACTGCTATCACCGCACGGCAAGAAAGACTGGAGAACATGGCGTCGGCTGCCAGCTTTGTACTCCTGGCGCTCTGACATCAGGGAGCATGGCTGAGCAGCCGACGCCGGACCCAGACTTTGTGATTCTGGCCGACCGAGGACTGCCTGCCGGCAGGGGAGAACCCTGCAGTCATGACTGCAACAGTGAAACATGATGAACATCAGCAAGTTCAGGCCTGGAAACTTTGGTCTTCTTTTTGGATGGCTCTAAGGCCTGACTTGACAGCCCTTCCATCACTAGCACCAGGCATTTAAGGCGTTGTTTTTCTAAGTAAATATTAAGGGTGTGCAGACGACTGAGGATTGGCTTAAGTATAAAGGACTGACAGATCGAGCAAGTTTGATGGCCGTGTGTAAGCCCTAAGCAGAAAAGGCAAAATTCGTGGGCATCCCTACGGGGATCTGATGTCCGCAACTGCACTTCTCTTTCCTGGATGACATGAACCTAAACAGGGATGCAGTGACCCAAAAGAATCAGAAAAACAGCCCCAATGGGGTACTTACCTTTTAAATTCCACGGTCCGATGGCAGAGATGGAAGGAAGAGCTGACGTTCAACTGGCGGTAGAGAAGTTCTGAGGAAAGGTTCGTGCAGATGTCACTTTCATGGCCCACGCTCCCTCGGCCAACATCAGATGTCCCACATACCTAACAGTGTCTAGAAGCTTTTGTATACTGGCTGGGCATTCGGGTAGCTAGCAGAGGATAACCAAAGGGTTTTGAATACTGCAACAAGAGAACAGAAAGACATCCTTTGGTACATAACAAAGATGATAAATGGAAAGTAAAAGAAAGAATAAGAAGTTCAAATATACAGGATATGAAATGGGATGAAGTAATGGCTAGAGAGATTGAAACAAAGTTAAGAAAAGCCTCCAACTGGAAAACCCCATACCATTCTGGCTAAAAGTATTAACATCTTTGCACAAAGATTTAGTCATAAGTAAGAACTATTTATATGCGCACCCCAAACAGACACCAGCCAGGCTAACAACAGGACAACAATGCTGCTACTTAAGAGTCAATCTGCAAGATAACCTAAAAATTACAGGCCGGTAACTTGCCTTTCAATGATGTATAAACTATACACTGGAACTGATGCCGACAGAGTTTATAGCCATTTAGAAGAAAACTCAACTATGGCAATAGAACAAAAGGGTAATAAAAAGTCATATGGTACATGGGATTATTTGTTGTTAAATAAAATCATAGTGGAGAACTGTAAAAAGGGGAAGAATCCAAGTATGGCATGGAGAAACTACAAAAAGCATCTGACAGTATTCCACACTCAAGGATAAAAGAGTGCTTAAAAATGTGCAAGATATACCCTGCACTGATAAACTACATCACAGCGTCCATGAAACAGTGGCAAACCACTTAAGCCATGAAAAGGACAAATTATTATTCGAGGGATAAAAGTCCTAAGGTTTTATTCCATGGTGACTCTTTTACTGCTGCTCTTTTACCTTGCCCTTAAGCTGTCTGCTTAACAGATTAAGTCATTGCTATAAGTTTGCTCTCAGAAAGCAAAAAAGTGTAAAGATTTCTCATCTTCTCTTTGTTGATTTGAAACTGTATAGCTCATCAGATGAGGAACTGAAAGCACAACTGCAAGTAGTCAAAACTTTTTCAGATCATATAAGAATGTCATTTGGTTTTGATAAATGTGCAAAAGCAACCTTTAAAGCAGGAAAACTACAGCACTAAGAAAACATCAGTTTGGAACAAGAATTGATATAAAAGAACTTGAGTAAGAGGAGTATATAAATATTTGGGAATTGAAGGATCAACAATAGAACATGAACAAATACAAATAAAACTGAGGAAAATTTTAGAAGACTTTAATCCTGAAAACAGTGCTGACATCTAGGAACAAAGTTCAAGTTATAAACCAATTTGCTCTTCCTGTCCTAACAGTTTTGGAGTGACTGACTGGCCCCAAAAGGTGTTATGTTTCATGCTCACCAAATGATTTATAAAAATCAGTGCATACTAAAATTATATTTTCCATTCTGAAAGAGGTATGGGCCTCCTTGAAATTGATTGCATGTACAGATCTGCAATTGTAGGACTGCATACATATCTGCTGACCTCACAAGACCCAAACATAGTGAAAGTTTTGAAACATGAGAAGAATAAATCTAAGATGACTTCCCTTCTTAGTCTGGCAGAAGCATATCGGTGTCAAGCCGGAATGGAAATTAAATCAGAAGTAGACAAAAATCAGGCAGCAACTGAATGTGCCAAATAAACAAAAGAAAAATATAAGGTGAAGGATCAGATGAGAAAGCAAAAAATGTGGAAAATGCATAAATATAGCTGCAAGTATAGAAAATTCCTGGAACAACCTCATGTTGACCAGCATCGAACGCAGGAATGGTTAAGGAGGGGGAAATTCAAACCAAAAGATGAAAGGTTAATATTGGTGGCCCAAGATAGGTGACTACATACACACTGGTTTACAAAGTCCATTGAACATTTGGGAGAAACAGACAAACATAGATTTTGTAAACAGAATTGGAAACAGTTGCACACCTTGTTGCTGGTTGTGACATACTAATGGCAGAAGGACTGTATACTGACAGGCACAATAATGTGGCAAGACTGATGCACTGGGGATTGTGCAAACATTATAATATTGAAGTAGGTGAAAAATGCTGGAAACATGAGCTGCAAAGCATCACAGAAAATGATGAAGTCTACATCACATGGGATCACCCATTACCAACAGTTCAAAAGACAGATGTGAGAAAACCAGATACAGTGGTCCATGAAAAGAAAACAAAAGTAGCACAGATCACTGAAATCTCTACACCTATTGACTACAGTGTCTTGCATGCAGAGAGACACAAAGCCATAAAATATCAGGATTTGCAGGCAGAAACAAGAGCAATGTGGAAGAAAGATACCCAGACAGTTCCAATAGTAGTAGGAGCAACAGGTCATATAAAAACTAATCTACAATTATATTTAGATATGTTACTGATGCATGTTACTCTGCACGAATTGCAGGAGGAGTCATTACTGGGCACACTGTGGGTGCTGCGAAGAGCACTACTAATTTCATGAACTTTAATCATACTTTGACTTAGGAATGGGGACCATTCCCGTCATGGTATTAGAAAGCCCTAAAGATTTGGAGAAATTAAAAAGCATAAGACCACTGAGCTGCTAAAGTCCACTGAAAAATTCTGATATGGTATCTTGCTAGTGGAACTAGAATTACAGCAGAAGACACTGACCCCAAGGCCCATAAAATCAAATGAACCAAGAGGGAGGAATTGTGAATGATCTTATTGACTTGAAATTGAATAGTCTGTATCCACATTAAGAGAAGGGAGGCTTGTCTCTGAAACTGTGTCGAACAAAGCCCCTATGAACTGTAATGTCTGAGACGATTCTAACTGAAATTTGGTGTGGTTGGTTGTTATTCCTAGATGACAGCACAGCTGGAGTACATAATCTCATGCTTTTATCAAAAGATACCTGGTCGAAGTGGTTATGAGCCAGTTGTCCAAGTAAGGAAACACCTGGAATCCCTGCAGTCTCAAGTTAGCTGCTACTACTGCCATGCATTTGGTGAAAACCCTGGGGGCTGTGGCTAGGCCAAAGGGTAGTGCTCCGAACTGGTAATGACTAGCTTCCAGCCGGAAGCATAGGTATCTCCAGGATTGTCTGTTCATTTATATGTGATAGTATACATCCTGAAGATCTAGTGAGCACATCCTGTTGTCCTTGTGCAGGAAAGGCAAAATGGATTGAATCATGACCATCCGGAACTTTGTATACTGAACTGATTTACTCAGACAGCTGAGATCCATGTATTCTTTGGCACTAAAAAGAATCTTGAGCAAGTTCCACACTCTTTCTGGTCTGAGGGGACCTCTTGGAGGAGTCTTTTTTCTAGCAGCTTTATTATTTCTACAGCTGCTTTCTCTGACTGGGTGGAACATCAGGAATGCTGTTTGTTGTTGCAAGAGGGAGTAGGGAAAAGGGAATTATATAACCTCTAGAAATAATCCTCTGCACCCATGTATCTTGTAATGTCTATCCAGGCTCTCTGGTGCAGGGATAAATGACCCCAGACTTCCTCCAGTGGAGAGCAAATGAGCCTCCTTTCAGGATGGTTGACAGGATCCGTCAGAGAAGGAATCTTCAGACCCTTGGTTTTGTGGGTGTTGTCTTCCATTACAGTCCCCCCCCCAGCCCCTGGGGGAACTGTCTCCACGTGGATCTTGGAAAGGAGCCTGGGACCTGCTGAACCACATATTTTGGTCACCTCACAGATTCCTAGGGAAGAATCTTTGAGGGGTCAAAAAACATATGCCCACTGCAGACAGGGTCTTACCATCCTGCTCACACCTGGAGAATGTGTAATTTATCTTAGAGACAAAAAAGAACTTCCGTCAAAGGGTGCATTGACAAAGGAAGGCTTGAAGGGCTCCACAAAATCACACAAGAGCATCCCGGCATGCCTCCTAATGGAAATGTCTGCACCAACCGCCCTTGAGGTACCTTCAGCTGCATGTGAAATGAGCCTCATGGACAAATTCTTGAGAGATTGTAGGGTACCCAACTTTGGGGCAACAGAGCACTGTGCCTTGGAAGTAGTGGGCCCAGAGAGAGATTCGGTGAGTTCTTTAATCAAATCTCTCTGCAATCTAGTGAAGTGTGCCAAATAATTCAGTGAGCAGAATACAAATGTGACTGAAATATACACATGCTTCCCAAATCTGACCAAAGCTCTGGACTCTCTCTGTTAGGGGGATGGATGGATGAACTCTGTTCTGCAAGCTCTTTCTTAGTGGCCACCACTATAACCATGGCATCTACCAGTACCCCCTTGCTCCAAAACTCTCTTCCTTTTGGTGGTGCCAGGATCCTGTCCGGTCTCTCAGGGATTGGCTTAACAGTGTTGGGTTCCTTCCACTCCTATCTACAGATAAAATCAATGAGCTTGTTGGTGGGCAGAGTCACCCAGGACATAGATGGGCTAAGACCCAGAGGCTTCCAGGAAAACAGATTCCTCTTGGGAAGGGTTATCGGCAGACCAACCACCTGCTTTTGCTTGAGGATTTCCAAGATGTCTCCAAAGGAGATGTTATCAGGTGGTGATCATGGGGACCCTTCCCTCTCATCACAAATACCACCTGCTGTGACCGACTCTTGAGGAGAGTCTAAGTGCTCCCTTTTGCACTTTCTCTTCCTAAGGACTTCTTTGGTAGGATGTTCCAGAGAAATATTGGAAGAAATAAGGATACCCTGCTGGGTAACCTGAAGATTTTGGGCTGGCTGTCCCTGTGGGGTAGTGATGAGGCTCAGGATACAAAGATATACTGGATCCAGAGAAGACTATCTGAGGGGGTGAAACTGTCAGTCCTCCGGAAGCAGAGAACACTCTCTCCACCACCTCAAATGCAGACTGCTGCAGGAAGGAGGAGGTTGACAGAGCCAAGAAGACACACTTTCAAACCATCGGCTCCCTCCGACCTGAAGGCAATCCACCCCAGCTAGAAGTCAAGGTAGAGCTGTCCAATGCCAAGGCTCCGAGGGGTAGAGACAGCTCCTACAATTTTGCAGTTGACTCTAACACCTAGGACCCAACAAAAAGGCCTCGGCTCCAAGAGTCGTCTGGCTCTGACACGCTCAGAAATGGTGCACTCAGTAAGCATCAAAGCAAAGATGTATAAATCCTTCAGATCTGACACTGACAGTCACGGAATACTCAGATCCAAGGGCTCCAAAGCCAAGGGTCAGATCAGAGAAGGAGCCAAGTTGGGTGGTGTAGTACTGGTAAGGACCTCTAGACCCAAAGGGGTAGGAGCTGGGAGAACTCCCATTTAAATGTGCTGACAAACTGCCTAATCGTCCCATCTATGTTAGCTTCTGTCAAGCTCCTGGAAGAATGAGAGGATGAAGCTGCTGAAGGCTATCTGGAATGTCTTTACAAAAAAGGGGATGGCACTCAGGAAGAGACCAGACGCATACCTGGTTTAAGGTAACTGTTTCGGACCTGAGGGTACTGGATCCAATGAAGTAGATCAGTCATCAGACACCAACAGATAAAAAGATATAGTCTTCGGATCTGACTTCTTAGAAACTTTCCAAGGAGGCTCTGCAGTCGGATCCAAGGAAAGAGTGGACTATCCAGACGGATCCGATGGCTTTTTTTCTTTGCTATTTTTTTGAGGAATAAAACACTGATAGAGATTCCAAAAAGGCCATAGGTAGAAGAACTTTCGGAATTAAAAAAAAAAAAAAAGACAGGAGAAGGTAGCATTAATGCAAAAAGACAAGTATGGAACCAAAAAAATAAAAAAAACAGGAGAAAATACAAAAAGGCAAGTCTAGAACCAAAAAAAAAAAAACAAAACACAGGAGAATACAAAAAGACACCCCCCCCTGGTTTTCTGGTTCCAGACTTGTCTTTTTGTATTTTCTCCTGGTTTGCTGTTTTTTTGGTCAGATTTGTCTTTTTTGTATTCAAAGTTTGATCTTTTTTGGTTTTTGAACTTTCAGAATTAGCTTATTCTTGCTGTCTACTAAAGCACAAAGATTAAATGCTTTGTAAACCTCACAATCAATGTTTAAAAGAGCAGGGCCCAAACATTAGACACATAAATTGTGGGCATACATCACAGAGAGGGGAATTTTGTGCCCACACTGCTTACACTTTTTAAAGCCCAAGGGCTTTTTCAGCCATCTTAACAAAATATCTTCTCTACAGAACAAAGAACAGAATTTTCTTTTTAAAAAAAAAAAAAAGAGAGAGAGAGAAGAAAATACCAACAGTGGAAGGTAATCAGAGAATACCAACAATGGTAATCAGAAGGGGGTAAGGAAATACCAACAACGTTAATTTAAGAATATACTACAGTAGTGTAAGAAAAGGGAGGATTAACAGAAAATATACACAAGGCAAGGAGAGAAAAATGTAAGATAACAAGCATTCAAATCACTTATCTGACTTAACACTTGAGAGCTCACAGTCACCACATTCATACGTGAAGGTGGCAAATGAGATGTGAGGTATGTTTGGGGAACAGGGCATTATGAGTAAGGAGGAGCTCAAGAATTTCATGTGGACATGAGCTGTAAAAACGGGGCAGAGTCAGATCCAAGCCCAATTGTTGAGGAATGAATGAACATTGACAACAGATCAAATGTTGCCTGGGCCAAAAGGGAGAGACAGATGCATCTCTGGCAAGTCCTTCTTTGGTTATCAGAGGAAAGGGATGGTGGAAGCAGAGGAAAGGGATGAAGCATAAAGGAACATGCCCAACCAGGGGAAAGAGAATATATCTGTTTTCCAGGCTTTTTTGCAAGGTTGCACTGTTTTAGTTGTCTGTTGAAATAGGAGGCAAATACTTCTATATGTGGAATTACCCACAGGAGAACAAACTCCTGGAAGACCGTAGGATGTAGCATCCACTTGTAAGGGTTTATCCTGGATCTGCTCAGAGAGTCTGCTACTGTGTTCTGTTCTTATGGAATGCATTCTGCCTGAAGAGTTAGACTGTGCTGAATAGCCAGTTCCCAGGCAATGATAGTTAGTCTAAGTGAAGTTAGCAGTGATCCAGGTGCCCACAATGAATTTAGCTTTCTGACAGTTTTTATATATATATATATATATATATATATATATATATATGGCTGCTGAACAGACAGATGTCATGTAAACTGAAGAGATGCCAGACTGTCTTGGATGGAGGAAGCTTGAATGAAGCAATTGTCCAAGTAGGGGTAAATGCGAATGTCTTCAAGTCTGTACAAGAGTATAACTGGAGCAATGCACTTCATGAAGAGTCTTCGGGCAGTAGAGAGTCCAAAGGGAAGAAATGTAAATAAAGCACAATATTAAAATAAAGAATCATAGGAAACGCCTGTAGATTTTGTGAACAAGAAATGTGCAGGTAGGCATCTTTAAGGTCTACAGTGACAAGATGGGTCTTGGATGACAACAGAGGAAAAAGTGCCAGTAAGGTCAGGACTCGAACTTTGGAACCAGGAGAAAGGTATTCCAGTTTTAAAAGTTCTAAAATACGTCTCTTGGTGCCTTCTTCTCTGGGAATCAGAAACATTCTTGTGCAGAAGCTTTCCAGTTGTTGGGAAATAAAGTACAGTTTTGTACCTACCATAAATGTAGATGTTCGAGTGTACACCCTGCTGCAGTCATCACACTTGGGGTTATCTTGTAGTCAGGCGGTCCCGCAGTCGGCCTGAATTCCAAAGTCTTGGTCCGGCGTCGGTTGCTGTCGCTTCTTCCCTGATGTCAGTGCACCAGGGGTATATCTGATGCATCAGACGCCATTTTCTTCAGTTTTTCTTGCCCCAGATGTCAGGTGCCCCCAAAAAGGTGGTCAGTAATTAGTACCAATCTAGTAAATTTAGCACAAACACAACATCCCTCCAGCTATAAGCAAATACATCAGAAAGGTATTATAAAGATTTAGTTAGTTAGTCAGAGGGGATGGAGGGAGGGTAACCTGGACTGCAGCAGGGTGTACACTCAAACATCTACATTTATGGTAGGTACAAAACTGTACTATGTTCATCGTGTTACCCTGCTGCAGTTATCACACTTGGGTAGAATCCCAAAGCTAAGGATGGGAGGAGGAGTCAAAGAGGGTTAGAGGAGGCTAGAAGGCCCTGCAGAACTGCAGTGGCGAAGCCAGCTCTAAGTCTTAGAGTAAAGTGGTAAGTGGTAGTGTTTGGTGAAGGTGTGTACTGAACTCCAAGTTGCAGCTTCCAAAACATCCTTGGTTGGCACCCCCCTGAGGAAGGCTGTAGATGTAGCTGCTGCCCTGGTAGAGTGGGGCCTTATGGTAGCAGGGACTGGTTTTCCATGATGGGTATAGCAAAAACGAATGCAATGTCCTATCCATTTGGAAATGGTCTGTTTTGATATAGCCTTCCCTTGTGAAGCTGCAGCATAGGATACAAAGAGCTGGTCAGATTTTCTGAAAACCTTAGTTTTATCCAAGTAGTAACGAAGTTGCCTGTGAATGTCCAAGGAATGCAGGAGTCTTTCTTCTTTGTTCTGTGGATTTGGAAAGAAGGTGGGTAAGTGGATGGTTTGATTCAAAGCCACACTGGATACCACCTTAGGCATGAAGGAAGGATTAGTTCGTAGAGAAACTCTGTCTTGATGGAAAATGAGGAAAGGTTCCACTGCCATTAGTGCCTGAAGCTCTGAGACTCTTCTGGCTGAAGTTATTGCTAGCAGCAGGGCAGTCTTCCATGATATAAACTTTAGATCAGCAGAGAAAGCTGGTTCAAAGGGAGGTAGCGTAAGTTTTTCCAGAACAAAGTTGAGGTCCCAGGTTGGTGTAGGTGGTCTCCTGGGGGGCCTAATGTTTTTTGCCCCTCTGAGGAACTGCCTTAGAAGTGGATGTGAAAATAAGGGTGGATCTGTGTTGTAGTGGGCTGAAATAGCTGAGGCGTGGATTTTAATAGGTGAAAAAGAAAGTCCTTTGTGCAATATCTCAGTTAAATCCTGTAGAATCTGAGGCATGTGAGGCTGCAGGTTATTTTGGCCTTTAGCTTGATTCCAGGCGCAAAACCTTTTCCATTTATCCGAGTAGGCCTTCCTGGTGCTGGGCCTCCTAGCTTCCAGAATAACATCCATAACTGCTTGAGGAAGAGGAGCTGGGTGGATTGCTTAGGTGATTTGCCATGCAGCCAAATTTAAGGTTTTGAGCTGGCTGTGGAGAATCTGATTGTCTTGCTGTGTGAGTAAATGGGAAATTTGTGGTAAAATCCAAGGTGGACCCTGGGACATAATCCTTAATAGTGGGTACCTGTGCTGGCGTGGCCAGTCTGGGGCTATGAGAATCATTTGTTGTCTCTCCTTTCTGACTTTCAGAAGCACCTTTGAGAGAAGGGGCAATGGAGGGAAGGCATATACTGTCAGGTTTTTCCAACTGAATGAGAGTGCGTCCACTTTCCAAGCTTGATGGTGAAGTGGCCTTGTACAAAAGTTTGTTAGCTGATAGTTTTGGGGGCTGGCAAACAGGTCTCTGCCTGGGTGGCCCCATTTTTGAGTTATCATTGCAAATACTTGTGGATCCAGTTTCCACTCGTGCTGATCCATGATGTTTCTGCTGAGGTCGTCTGTCAATGTGTTCTTTTTTCCTGGCAGGAATTGAGCTTGTAGCTGAACTTGGTAAGCCATTGCTGTGTTCCACAAGGTCATTGCTTGCCTGCATAGAGGGTAGGAGTGTGTACCCCCTTGTTTGTTTATGTACATTACTGTGGTGTTGTCCGTCCTTATTGTAAGCTGTCCTGGATGTAAGAGGTTCTTGAAGGCTGTCAGAGCATTCTGTACAACTAGCATCTCTTTTAGATTGATGTGCAGATTCCTTTGATCTGCAGTCCATATGCCTTGAACGCACTGTCCTGCCATGTGTGCCCCCAGGCATAGTCCGATGCATCTGTTGTCATAGTTTGCCTGGCTGGGGGCAAGGTGAAAGGCTGACCCTTGTTGAGGTGACATGCCTGTGACCACCATAGAAACTCTTGTTGAAGGCAGGGAATGAGAGATATCATTGTGTCCAAGCTGTGGCTGTGTTGAGACCATACGCTTTTTAGGTACCACTGTAATTTCCTCATATGCAGCTTTGCAAATGGTATATAGTATGCAAGAGGCCATGAAGCTCAAGGCCTGCAGAATTTTTCTTGCAGGAAGTTGGGTCTTTGTTGCCAATGTTTTGAAATATTGAGTCAGTTGTAGTTGTTTGTCTGGCGTCAGATAAGCCTTCTGGGCCGTTGTATTCAAGCTGGCACCCAGGAATGTCATATTTTGTGAGGGTACTAGTTTTGATTTCTTTTCGTTTACTGTGTACCTTACGCAACTTAGATGATGTTTTACAAAAGCCAAATGTTGTAAGAGGATGTCCTTGCTTTCTGCTTGGATGAGGCAGTCGTCCAGGTATGGGTATATTTGAATTCCTCTTTGTCTGCAGTATGCAATTACTGGTGCCAGGCATTTTGTGAAAACCCTGGGTGCAGTGGATAAGCCAAAGGGCAGTGCAGAGAATTGGTAATGGGTTGAACCTGCAATGAAACGGAGGTATCTTCTGCAATTTTGTCTGATAGGGACATGCAGGTATGCCTCCTTGAGGTCCAACGTTACTAGCCATGCTTTCTTGACCAACATGGGAAGAAGCTGCTGTAGTGTTAGCATCTTGAATTTGGGTACTTGTAAGAAGGTGTTTAGAATTGAAAGGTCCAGAATTGGTCTCCAGGCATTGTCCTTTCTGGGAACTAGAAAGAGTCTTGAGTAAAATCCTTGGCCTTGCTCCCGTGTAGGTACCAGATGAATGGCTCTCATGTCCATGAGAGCTGTAATTTGTTTTTGTGCCTCTGCCCATTGATTTTGTGGCAGGTTTGGCATTCCTCTTTTCGTTGGCAAGGTGTGGAAATGGAATCTGTATCCTTGTGAAATTATGTCTAGGACCCATTTGTCCTTTGTGACGATGTGCCAGCTGTCTGGAAAAAGTGCTAATTTTCCTCCCAAAGGAACTGCCAAGAGAGTCTTGCTTGGACATATGAGGTTTGAGTCATTGAGTTTGCCTTCTAGTAGTTTGGGGCCTGTCTTCTCCTCCCTTTTGTGCTGCAGTGCCCCATTGTCGTGGTTTATAGTGGGTTTGTGGTTATCCTCTGCCTCTTGGACGTCTGTATTTACCCCTCTGTGGTCTGTCAGTAGCTGGAAAGGACCAATTTTTTGTTGGCCAATTTCTGCTGAAGCGAGGGGGCTGAACCTGTAGAAAATCTTTGACCGTCTGCATAGATTTTACCTTATCCTCTTTTTTCTTTAAGACTTCTTCTGCTTTAACTCCAAATAGGACATCCTGCTGTAAGGGGGCATCTAGAAGCTTTGCTTTAACATGATCAGGCAGAGTTTGTTCCTTTAACCAAGCATGCCTACGTATAACAGACCCAGTAACAGCTGCTCTACAGGAAGCCTCCAAAGAATCAAATCCACATTGTAAAGTATGTTTGCCCACCTGTTCAGCTGCGTGCAACAGATCCTGCATTTCTTTCAATTCAGACTGTTGAGGGAGTGTGCTCATTTTTTGTCTTATTTAAGACATTAGAAATTGCTGGTATTTTAGCGTGTGAAATTGACAATTTAGTGCTCTCATAGCTAGAGTGGCTGAGGTGTAAACCTTTTTCCCCCACCTGTCTAGTGCTCTGGAGTCCCTTTCAGAAGGTACAGGATTTTCGCCATAGAAGCCTTAGCCCCTTTGGGACCCTGGGAGATAGTCTCTGGATCAGCTACAGGGCTTTTATAAAGGAATTTGTGGGAGTCAGGCACTCTATAATATCTGTCTGGTTTGGCTGGAGCACGAGGCAGAGAATCTGAATTTACTCTAGATTCTAAGTAAACATCATCCACAATGTCTAAAACTGGGGGGATAGCAAGAGGTCTGTGCTGGGGAGTAAAAGAAAAGTACAGTTTTGTACCTACCATAAATGTAGATGTCCGATAGATATGCAACTGCAGTCATAACATATGGGTTGTCCTGCCTCAGGCAGCCCTTGGTCGGACGGATTCCAAAGTCTGGGTCCGACGTCGGCTGATGTCGCATTTCTCTCCAACGTCAGGGCGGCTGGAGTATATAAGCATCAGCCGACGTCATCTTCTTCAGTGTTTCTTGCCCCAGATGCCAGGTGCCCTCCAAGGAAGGCTGTAATCAAACTGGAAGACAAAAATAGGTTTCCAGACAACAAATAAGCAATAAACAGATACACCATAACAGATATCCCCAGCTAAGGATAACAGGGAGAGGAGTGGACCCAAGGCATAGAGGGGATGGAGGGAGGAAAATCCCGACTGCAGTTGCATATCTATCAGACATCTACATTTATGGTAGGTACAAAACTGTACTATGTCCTTCAAGAATGCAACTGCAGTCATAACATATGGGTTGAATACCAAAGCTTAGCTGGGGGAGGTGGTATGCTCTAAGAAAGGGATGGTGTAGCTATCAGTCCCTGCAGGACTGCCGAAGCAAAGCCTGCTCTGGATCTGGAATATAGAGGGAGGTTGTAGTGCTTGGAAAATGTATGCACGGAGCTCCATGTAGCAGCTTCTAGAATGTCTTTTGTAGGCACCCCTCTTAAAAAGGCTGCAGAGGTGGCTGTAGCTCTGGTGGAGTGTGGTCTGACATTGGCTGGCACACTCTTTCCATGGAAGGAATAACAGAATCTGATGCAATGTCCAATCCATTTTGAAATTGTCTGTTTAGAAATTGCTTTTCCTTGTACTGCAGGGGTGTAAGCTACAAAAAGCTGGTCAGACTTCCTACTGGTCTTGGTTCTGTCTAGGTAGTAGCGAAGTTGTTTGTGTATGTCCAAGGTATGCAACAGTCTTTCCCCTTTGTTCTCAGGGTTAGGAAAGAAAGTAGGCAGGTGAATTGCTTGATTTAAGGCAACCCTAGATACCACTTTTGGCAGAAAGGTAGTGTTGGTTCGTAAGGAGACCCTGTCTCTGTGAAAGGTTATGAACGGTGGTATTGCCATTAAGGCCTGTAATTCCGAAACCCTTCTTGCTGAGGTAATGGCCAACAGGAAAGCTGTCTTCCAGAAAAGAAATTGTAAATCCACAGAAGCTGCTGGATCGAAGGGAGGTAAAGTCAATTTTTCTAGGACAAAATTGAGGTCCCAAGTTGGTACTGGTGCCTTTCTTGGGGGCTTTACATTCTTGATTCCTCTAAGAAATTGTCTTAACAAAGGATGTGAAAACACAGGTGGATCAGTGTTGTATCTAACTGAGATAGCTGAAGCATGAATTTTTATGGAAGAGAATGAAAGTCCTTTATGCAGCATATCTGCCAAGTATTCCAGGATGAGAGGAATGCTCAAAAATGAGGCATCATTACCCTTGTTGGTATTCCAAATGCTGAATCTCTTCCATTTGGCTGAGTAAACTTTTCTGGTGGATGGTCTGCGGGCTTCTGTTAGTATCCGCTGAACTTCCTTGGAGAGAGGTAAATCAAGGTTATTTATGGGATTTCCCAAGCTGTTAGCTGTAGCATCTGGATGTTGGGATAAACTGTCCTGAAGTTGTGTTGAGTCAGAAGTTGGGGCCATTGTGGAAGGGCCCACGTTTTGTTGTGACATATGCTCCGTAGTAGTGGGTACCAGTGTTGTCTTGGCCAGTCTGGAGCTATTAGGATCCCCTTCGGCTTGTCTGCTTTGATCTTTAATAACACTCTGGTCATCAGTGGCAGAGGTGGAAATGCATAAATTATCAGGGTGCTCCAGTTGAATGAGAGGGCATCTATTTTCCATGCTTGTGGATGATATGTCCTTGAGCAGAACTTTTGTAAATAATGATTGAGGTGGGAGGCAAATAGGTCTACGTCCGGCCTGCCCCATGTCGAGGTGAGTCGTAGGAAGATGTCTGGATGTAGCCTCCATTCGTGTGGGTCTAGGAAATTCCTGCTTAGACTGTCCGCCAGAACATTGTCTTTGCCTGGAACAAACTGGGATTGTAATTGTATGTTTAGGCCCAGTGATTTTTCCCAAAGATTCATTGTCAGTCTGCAAAGGGGGTAAGAATGAGTGCCCCCCTGCTTGTTTATGTACCACATCACTGTGGTGTTGTCTGTCCATATTAATAGGTGGCCTTGTTGAAGTTGTTGTCCAAAGGCCTCGATGGCATGCATTACTGCTAACATTTCTTTTTGATCGATATGCAGATGTGTTTCCTTTGGAGACCATTGTCCTTGAATACATCTGCCTTCCATGTGCGCCCCCCATCCAAGGTCTGAGGCGTCTGTGGTCATGGTCTGTGTTATCTGAGGTTTTTTGAATGACATACCTATGTTTGACTGGCTTGCTGAGGCCCACCATAGAAATTCCTTTTGAAGACATGGAATGAGTGGGATATTTGCTTCTAGGTTGTTGCCGTGTTGAGACCATAAGCTTTTTAAGTACATGTGTAGTCTTGCTAGTGAAACCAGGAGGATGCAGGATGCCATGTAACCCAGGACCTGTAGGAAACTCCTTGCAGTCATCTGGGTGAGCTTTGCTAAACTTTTGAAGTAATGGGTTAACTTCTTTTGCTTGTCTTCTGTCAGGTAAGCCATTTGAGAGGCTGTGTCTAATTTGGCTCCTAAGAAGGTTATTTGCTGGGATGGCTGAAGTCTTGACTTTTGAAAGTTGACTGTGTATCCCAGAGCCTGTAGCAAGTGTATGACATAATTCAAGTTTTTTCTCAAAGTTAGTTTGTTGTCCACTTGTATGAGGCAATCGTCCAGGTACGGGTAGATTTGAATCCCCTGGAGCCTGCAATGAGCAATTACTGATGCCAGGCATTTCGTGAATACTCTGGGCGCAGTAGATAAGCCAAATGGCAATGCTGAGAATTGATAATGCTCTGGCCCTGCAAGAAATCTGAGGTATCTTCTGCAGCTGTGTCTGATAGGGACATGCAGGTATGCCTCCTTGAGGTCCAGAGTAATCAGCCAAGACCTCTTGCCCAGCATGGGAAGGAGTTGCTGTAGAGTCAGCATTTTGAACTTTGGTACTATGAGGAAAGTGTTTAAAGCGGACAAGTCCAGTATTGGTCTCCATTGACTTTCTTTTCTTGGAACAAGGAACAGTCTTGAATAAAAATCCCTGGCCTTGTTCTTGTTGTGGAACTTTTTCTATTGCTTTGATCTGTGCAAGCAGAGAAATTTGCTTTATAGCCTCTGCCCTCTGATTTTGTGGAAGGTTTGGCATGCCTTGTTTTCTTGGCAAAGTGTGGAAGTGGAACCTGTAACCGTGGTCTATAATGTCCAAAATCCATTTGTCTGTTGTCAGTTTGTGCCAATTTTTTGAAAACAGAGATAACTTTCCGCCCAAAGGAGCCTCTGTTTGCTCCTTACTTAGCGGAACTAGAGGAAAGTCATTGAGATTGTCCCTGCGGGGCAGGAGAAACCCCTGTGTCACTTCTTTGGTTTGTTGGTTGCCATTGTCGTCCCCTGTAGGATCCTCTGTATTGGCCTCTTCCTCGGCCACGCCTGTTTTTGCCCCTTTGTGATCTTTCAGGATTAGGAAAGGACCAGTTTTTAGAAGGCCAGTTCCTGCTGAATCTGGGCGGCTGAACCTGAAGGAAATCTTTTATCGTCTGAACTGACTTGGCTTTTTCCTCAATGGCCTTTAACACATCTTTAGCATTAGCACCAAAAAGCTTGTTCTTTTCCAAGGGTGCGTCAAGAAGTTTTGCCTTAACATGATCTGGTAGGGGTTGTTCTTTCAACCATGCATGTCTACGAATGACCGCCCCTGTCATAGCTGCCCTACATGAAGCCTCCAATGCATCATATCCACACTGTAGAAAGTGATTACTAACCTGTTGAGCATTATGCACAGTCTCCTGCAAAGACTTCCTATCTAAGGGTTCAGGAGAGGCTAATCTTTTCTGTAAATCATCTAACAGGAAATCCTGATATTGAAACATGTGAAAGAGACAATTGAGAGCTCTCATAGATAAAGTAGTGGAGGTGTAAACCTTCTTCCCCCATCTCTCTAAGGACCTTGCTTCCCTGTTAGAAGGCAAAGGATTTTTGGAGGTGGTAGCTGAAACCCCTTTAGGCCCCTGGGAAATTGTTTCTAAATCAACAGCATGGGCCTTAAAGAAATGAGAATGGGTTTCTGGAACCCTATAGTATCTGTCAGGCTTGGCAGGGGCAGGAGGAAGAGTATCAGGGTGACACTGGAGTCAGAATACAAATCATCCAAACCTTCAAGCACAGGAGGTATAGCTAAGGGTCTGTGCTGGGGCTTTTTAAGGAAGGTTCGAAGGCGCTTTCTGGAATCAGAATATTCCTGGCCTTGCCACTTGAAATGCTCCCTCATGGAATGCAGAACTTCCCCAAACGAAATATCCTCAGGAGGGGAGGCTGAGGGAATGGAGTCCTCTGCATCTGAATCCTCATAGGTCTGGAAGGGCTCTTCCTGGCTTTCGGAGTGAACAGAGTCCTCAGAATCTTCATCTGAAGGAAGAGGGTCAGAGGGTTCAACCCTGGGCCTTTTGTCAGGAGGAGGCTGGGGTCCACTCTCAGGATGGGCCTGGGAACCTCTGATCAGGGAAATTAAATCTGCTGCCATAGACATGATTTGTGTTTCAGGAGTAGGCTGAGGTAAGGTTTTAGCAGTAAGATGCTTGGACTTGCTGGCTGCCTTAGCACGTGTATAGGCCTCGATAGACCTCAGGCATTTCCTCGGTTTCGGTATCCGGAGGAAAATCAATAACTGGTGTCAGAATGGCCTCCGGTATCGGTAAAGCGGTGTCTTCGGTTCGGAGCGGTGGAATAAAGTACAGTTTTGTACCTACCATAAATGTAGATGTTCGAAGATCCACATTGCTGCAGTCCTTACACTTGGGTAGTCCACTGTCCTCGGTCGGCCCGAATATCAAAGTATAAGGCTGACGTCGGTCAAGGCACATTTGACTGACATCAGGACGTCAGGGTACAAATGCGCATGACCGACGTCATATCCTCAGTCTTTTCTTGCCCCAGATGTCAGAAGACCCTAAAAAGAAAGGTCAAAACCAAAAGACAGCAAACAACCAACCAACCACCCTAGCACTAAAAATATGTACAATATATACAATATACACCATATTGACAACCCAACCCACACAACCTCTAACTACAGAGGGAAGGAGGGAGAATTGGACTGCAGCAATGTGGATCTTGAACATCTACATTTATGGTAGGTACAAAACTGTACTATGTTCTTCATCTCACATTGCTGCAGTCCTTACACTTGGGTAGAATCCCAAAGCAGAGGTAAGGGAGGATGGCAAAACTATAAGGAAGCAGGAGCTGCCAAAATGCCCTGCAAAATAGCAGTGGCAAAACCAGCCCTAGATTTAGAATAAAGTGGAAGGTGATAATGCCTAGAGAAAGTATGCACTGAACTCCAAGTAGCTGCCTCCAAAATATCTTTAGTTGCCACCCCTCAAAAGCTGTTGAAGTGGCAGTAGCCCTAGTGGAATGAGGCCTAATCCCAGCTGGAATCTCCTTGCCATGATGGGAATAACAGAAAGCAATGCAAAACCCAATCCACTTAGAAATAGTTTGTTTTGACACAGGCTTGCCCTGAGAACTCAAAGCAAAAGAAACAAATAACTGCTGAGACTGCCTGAACCCTTTAGTTCTGTCCAAATAATATCGCAACTGCCTGTGTACATCTAAAGTGTGCAAAATCTTTTCCCCTTTATTTTGGGGATTTGCATAAAAAGTAGGCAAATGAATAGTTTGGTTTAAAGCCACACTAGAAACCACTTTAGGCATAAAGGAAGGATTAGTACGTAAAGATACCCTATCCTTATGGAAAATTAAGAAAGGCTCAACAGCCATAAGGGCCTGCAACTCAGAAACCCTTCTTGCAGAGGTAATGGCCAACAAAAAAAGCAGTCTTCGATGATAAATATTTCAACTTCGGTAGTAGCTGCAGGCTCAAAAGGTTGTAGAGTGAGTTTCTCCAACACAAAATTGAGATCCCAAGCAGGAGTAGGAGCTCTATGGGGGTCTTATATTCTTTGCCCTCTAAGAAATTGCTTAAACAAAGGATGAGAAAACAATGGTGGGTCACAATCATAGTGAGCCGAAATTGCTGCAGCATGAACCTTAATAGAAGAGAAGGACAAACCTTTGTCCAGTAACTCAGTAAGATATTGAAGAGCCACACTTAAATTAGGCTCAGAAACATCAAAATCCTTTGCTGCACTCCAAAATAAAAATCTCTTCCATTTATCTGTACACTTTCCTTGTACTAGGCCTTCTAGCTTCCAAAATAACATTCAAAACTTGCTGTGGAAGGTGAGACCTACTATGGTTCAAAACAGAATATGCCAGGCTGTTAGGTGAAGAGAGTGAAGCTTGACATTGAGCAAATGACTGTCCTCCTGAGACAACAGGTGTGGAATCAAGGCAAAGGCCATGGAGGCTCCTGCACCAGGCTTCTCAGTAATGGGTACCAATGCTGTCGAGGCCAATCTGGAGCTATCAAAATCATCCTTGGTTTGTCCTGTCTGGCCTTGAGTAGTACCTTTGGGAGGAGAGGCAGAGGTGGAAAGGCATACATGAAGATTGCTCCAATTGAAAGAAAGAGCATCCACTTTCCAAGCTGTGGGATGAAACCTTTCGTGCAAAACTTTGGCACCTGGTGGTTTAGTGGAGAAGAGAACAGATCTATGTCTGGAGTTCCCCATGACACTGTCAATTTCTGAAATACATGAGGATCCAATTTCCACTGTGGGGATCCATGATTTGTCTGCTTAACACATCTGCTAAGGAGTTCTGTGCTCCCGGCAGAAACCTTGCCTGAAGATTTAGTTGTAAACTGAGAGCAGTCTCCCACAAAATCATTGCTTGCCTGCATAGAAGATAAGAATGTGTTCCCCTTGCTTGTTGATGTACCACATGACAGTTGTGTTGTCTGTTAGAATCAACACCTGCCCTGGAAGAAGTAAATCCTTGAAAGCTATTAATGCAAACTGGACTGCTAACATCTCCTTCAAGTTGATATGTAGATGTTGGAGTCTGGCAGGCCACTTGTCTTGTATCCACTTTCCATTCAGATGAGCTCCCCAAGCTTTGTCTGAGGCATCTGTCGTTAGAATCTGACGCCTCTGGCCGGGTCACAGAGAGTCCCTTGTTTAGGTGACATTCCTGAGCCCACCACAACAATTCCTTTTGAATGCAAGGTATTATTTGAATGACAGTGTCCAGATCCTGGCAGTGCTGTGTCCATACATTTTTGAGATACCATTGTAACTTCCTCATATGCAGTTTGGCATTGGGAAGCACCAGAATACAAGATGCCATGAACCCCAAGGCTTGAAGGACTGTCCTTGCAGTCAGCCTGGACTGATGAGACAATTGATGAAAATAAAGGGAAAGATTCTTTTGTTTGTCCGGGTCAAAAGGCCATCTGGGATGCTGTATTCAGTCTTACACCCAGAAAGCACATGTCCTGAGAGGGTACTAGACTGGACTTTATTTCGTTCACAGAATACCCCAGGCATCTTAGCACTGCTATCACATATTCCAAATGATGAAGAAGCTCGTCCCTTCCTTGAGCCAGAATCAGGCAATCGTCCAAATAAGGATAGATCTGTATTCCTTTTAACCTGAGGAAAGCTATCACTGGAGCCAGAACTTTCGTGAATACTCTGGGCGCAGTAGATAAGCCAAAGGGCAATGCAGAGAACTGATAATGAGAAGTCCCAGCCCGAAAACGCAGATACTTCCTGCAACTCAGTCTGATAGTAACTGACCCAGTGGCAGCCACCCTAGACGAGGCCTGTACAGCATCAAAACCACATTGCAAAGAATGCTTACCCACCTGTTCAGAAACATGTACTAAATCTTGTAACTCTTTACACTCAATACCTTCCGCCAGAGCATCTACCTTAGACTTCAATTGTGAAAGGAGATAGTTTTGGTATTTCAACATGTGAAACTGGCAATTCAAAGCCCTCATAGCTAGAGTGGAAGAAGTATAAACTTTCTTACCCCATCTATCCAAAGCCCTGGCCTCTTTATCTGGAGGAACCGGATTTTTAACAACAGAAGCCTTAACACCTTTAGGCCCCTGACTAACAGTTTCTGGGTCCGCCCTAGGACTCTTAAAAAGAAGCACTGAGCAGCCTTTTTGTCCGAATTGGTGAAGTTTCAGCCAGAAACTAGTAGTCTATTGGTCGCTTTGGGCCAATTCCTAGCTCCTTTCAGCCCCCTGCTATAAAACACGCTAAACACGTGTTTTCCAGCTTGTACCAACTCTGCACAGATCCTCGTGGTGGCCTGCAGAGTGATCCAAGCAGCAGAGAGCTAAAAGAGTGACTTTCTACCAGATATAAGTATTTTTTGTGGCTTTCCCACTGTTATTAAGCTAGCGACTGCATTTAGCCTGTTTTACTGCTACTTTAAGTGATTTCTGCATTTTACACTGTTTATTGCACTTTAAGTTACTAATTGTTGCAAATTGTTTCTGTAGGCTACACACTAAAGTGCGCTAGCGATTTACAGCATTTATAGTATTTACTGTCTGTTTTTTCCTTATCTCTGTAATAAAACAAAAAATCTCTTGTTTTCCCACTTTACTGAACTAGAGTAGTCCAGTTTCAGAGTTGCTGATCCCTGGGCTTTGTTTTTAGTTCCTGTTACTGATCCATTGCCTTATTAGGAAGGAGGGAAGTTTCTTTGCTTACCAGTGGGAGTGGGAAGCACTGAGCCCTTTTGTCCGATTTGGTGAAGTTTCAGCCAGAAACTAGTAGTCCATTGGTCGCTTTGGGCCAATTCCTAGCTCCTTCAGCCCCCTGCTATAAAACACGCTAAACTGTACTGCTGATCTAACCAGCATATCCTATAACTGAAAAGTTCATCTCTACTTGATTCCCAAGTAGACTATTCTCTATCTGTAAAGCCTAGCACTTACTCCTACAGTACTTGCACCTTGATAAAGCACTCTTATTATAGATAGTACCCCACCAGCCCAAACCCACTTCCCCCGGAGTCCTTTGAAAGTTCTTTATCTACTACTAGTATGTCGAGGGATCAGTTGCTAGTGTCCTCTCCAGCTCAACTGGTGAACCTGGGAATATTGAGGCAATGTTACAATTGCCTCATGTACTGAACAATCCTCTCCTTCTCCCACAAAACACAAATACATGCGAGAGATGCAACTATATGGCCAAACTGGAGGCTGAGCTCTCTCAACATAGGACTGGCAAGACCAGACAGGAGGAGAAGGCAACCACACACAATACATACCCAGTCACACATGGTACCATCACAACTTCAAATCATACACATACTCACACAAAGACATACTCGGAGGCTCTGGTCAAAAATTTACCAAAACAGCAGAGGCCACCAAAGCAGACACCCAAACAAATACCACCTCACGACCCAACACATGCAACACATAGACCACACAGTCAGAGTGTCAAACAGTCACAGCCCTTAAGGCCAAACAAAATGCCAGACACACTTGTCATTGGTGATTCCATAGTCAGACACACTGGCGTCCCGCTCACCAGACTGAGTAAGGAGAAGGTCACAGTAAGCTGCCTGGCTGAACCGGATCTATCGCAAGACTTGGTTTCCTCACATGCAAACAGCTAGCACCAATTTTCTTGTCCAGGGGTCAATGAAGTTCCTTACATGACTGTAGGAGCTTCTGAATGTAGCCCGCATATGCCCTAGACCTTGACATATCCCCCACTGAGCATTATGCACAGTCTCCTGCAAAGACTTCCTATCTAAGGGTTCAGGAGAGGCCAATCTTTTCTGTAATCATCTAACAGGAAATCCTGATATTGAAACATGTGAAAGAGACAATTGAGAGCTCTCATAGATAAAGTAGTGGAGGTGTAAACCTTCTTCCCCCATCTCTAAGGACCTTGCTTCCTGTTAGAAGGCAAAGGATTTTTGGAGTGGTAGCTGAAACCCTTTAGGCCCCTGAAATTGTTTCTAAATCAACAGCATGGGCCTTAAAGAAATGAGAATGGGTTTCTGGAACCCTATAGTATCTGTCAGGCTTGGCAGGCAGGAGGAAGAGTATCAGGGGTGACACTGGAGTCAGAATACAAATCATCCAAAACATCAAGCACAGGAGGTATAGCTAAGGGTCTGTGCTGGGGCTTTTAAGGAAGGTTCAAGGCGCTTTTCTGAATCAGAATATTCCTGGCCTTGCCACTTGAAATGCTCCCTCATGGAATGCAGAACTTCCCCAAACGAAATATCCTCAGGAGGGGAGGCTGAGGGAATGGAGTCCTCTGCATCTGAATCCTCATAGGTCTGGAAGGGCTCTTCCTGGCTTTCGGAGTGAACAGAGTCCTCAGAATCTTCATCTGAAGGAAGAGGGTCAGAGGGTTCAACCCTGGGCCTTTTGTCAGGAGGAGGCTGGGGTCCACTCTCAGGATGGGCCTGGGAACCTCTGATCAGGGAAATTAAATCTGCTGCCATAGACATGATTTGTGTTTTGTTTCCAGGAGTAGGCTGAGGTAAGGTTTTAGCAGTAAGATGCTTGGACTTGCTGGCTGCCTTAGCACGTGTGTAGGCCTCGATAGACCTCAGGCATTTCCTCGGTTTCGGTATCCGGAGGAAAATCAATAACTGGCGTCAGAATGGCCTCCGGTATCGGTAAAGCGGTGTCTTCGGTTCGGAGCGGTGGAATAAAGTACAGTTTTGTACCTACCATAAATGTAGATGTTCGAAGATCCACATTGCTGCAGTCCTTACACTTGGGTAGTCCACTGTCCTCGGTCGGGTAAGATATCAAAGTATAAGGCTGGCGCCGGTCAAGGCGCATTTGTCTGACATCAGGACGTAAGGGTACAAATGCGCATGACCAACGTCATATCCTCAGTCTTTTTCTTGCCCCAGATGTCAGAAGACCCTAAAAAGGTCAAAACCAAAAGACAGTTAGTAAAACAACCAACCAACCACCCTAGCACTAAAAATATGTACAATATATACAATATACACCATACTGACAACCCAACCCACACAACCGCCTCTAACTACAGAGGGGAAGGAGGGAGAATTGGACTGCAGCAATGTGGATCTTGAACATCTACATTTATGGTAGGTACAAAACTGTACTATGTTCTTCATCTCACATTGCTGCAGTCCTTACACTTGGGTAGAATCCCAAAGCAGAGGTAAGGGAGGATGGCAAAACTATATGGAAGCAGGAGCTGCCAAAATGCCCTGCAAAATAGCAGTGGCAAAACCAGCCCTAGATTTAGAATAAAGTGGAAGGTGATAATGCCTAGAGAAAGTATGCACTGAACTCCAAGTAGCTGCCTCCAAAATATCCTTAGTTGCCACCCCTCAAAAAGTTGTTGAAGTGGCAGTAGCCCTAGTGGAATGAGGCCTAATCCCAGCTGGAATCTCCTTGCCATGATGGGGAAAAACAGAAAGCAATGCAAAACCCAATCCACTTAGAAATAGTTTGTTTTGACACAGGCTTGCCCTGAGAACTCAAAGCAAAGGAAACAAATAACTGCTGAGACTGCCTGAACCCTTTAGTTCTGTCCAAATAATATCGCAACTGCCTGTGTACATCTAAAGTGTGCAAAATCTTTTCCCTTTATTTTGGGGATTTGCATAAAAGTAGGCAAATGAATAGTTTGGTTTAAAGCCACACTAGAAACCACTTTAGGCATAAAGGAAGGATTAGTATGAAGATACCCTATCCTTATGGAAAATTAAGAAAGGCTCAACCGCCATAAGGGCCTGCAACTCAGAAACCCTTCTTGCAGAGGTAATGGCCAACAAAAAGCAGTCTTCCATGATAAATATCAACTCGGTAGTAGCTGCAGGCTCAAAAGGTTGTAGAGTGAGTTTCTCCAACACAAAATTGAGATCCCAAGCAGGAGTAGGAGCTCTACGTGGGGGTCTTATATTCTTTGCCCCTCTAAGAAATTGCTTAAACAAAGGATGAGAAAACAATGGTGGGTCACAATCATAGTGAGCGAAATTGCTGCAGCATGAACCTTAATAGAAGAGAAGGACAAACCTTTGTCCAGTAACTCAGTAAGATATTGAAGAGCCACACTTAAATTAGGCTCAGAAACATCAAAGAACTTTGCTGCACTCCAAAATAAAAATCTCTTCCATTTATCTGCGTACACTTTCCTTGTACTAGGCCTTCTAGCTTCCAAAATAACATTCAAAACTTGCTGTGGAAGGTGAGACCTACTATGGTTCAAAACAGAATATGCCAGGCTGTTAGGTGAAGAGAGTGAAGCTTGACATTGAGCAAATGACTGTCCTCCTGAGACAACAGGTGTGGAATCGAAGGCAAAGGCCATGGAGGCTCCGCACCAGGCTTCTCAGTAATGGGTACCAATGCTGTCGAGGCCAATCTGAGCTATCAAAATCATCCTTGGTTTGTCCTGTCTGGCCTTGGAGTAGTACCTTTGGGAGGAGAGGCAGAGGTGGAAAGGCGTACACATGAAGATTGCTCCAATTGAAAGAAAGAGCATCCACTTTCCAAGCTGTGGGATGAAACCTTTTCGTGCAAAACTTTGGCAGCTGGTGGTTTAGTGGAGAAGCGAACAGATCTATGTCTGGAGTTCCCCATGACACTGTCAATTTCTGAAATACATGAGGATCCAATTTCCACTCGTGGGGATCCATGATTTGTCTGCTTAACACATCTGCTAAGGAGTTCTGTGCTCCGGCAGAAACCTTGCCTGAAGATTTAGTTGTAAACTGAGAGCAGTCTCCCACAAAATCATTGCTTGCCTGCATAGAAGATAAGAATGTGTTCCCCCTTGCTTGTTGATGTACCACATGACAGTTGTGTTGTCTGTTAGAATCAACACCTGCCCTGGAAGAAGTAAATCCTTGAAAGCTATTAATGCAACTGACTGCTAACATCTCCTTCAAGTTGATATGTAGATGTTGGAGTCTGGCAGGCCACTTGTCTTGTATCCACTTTCCATTCAGATGAGCTCCCCAAGCTTTGTCTGAGGCATCTGTCGTTAGAATCTGACTCGCCTCTGGCCGGGTCACAGAGAGTCCCTTGTTTAGGTGACATTCCTGAGCCCACCACAACAATTCCTTTTTTGAATCCAAGGTATTATTTGAATGACAGTGTCCAGATCCTGGCAGTGCTGTGTCCATACATTTTTGAGATACCATTGTAACTTCCTCATATGCAGTTTGGCATTAAAGCACCAGAATACAAGATGCCATGAACCCCAAGGCTTGAAGGACTGTCCTTGCAGTCAGCCTGGACTGATGAGACAATTGATGAAAATAAAGGGAAAGATTCTTTTGTTTGTCCGGGGTCAAAAAGGCCATCTGGGATGCTGTATTCAGTCTTACACCCAGAAAGCACATGCCCTGAGAGGGTACTAGACTGGACTTTATTTCGCTCACAGAATACCCCAGGCATCTTAGCACTGCTATCACATATTCCAAATGATGAAGAAGCTCGTCCTTCCTTGAGCCAGAATCAGGCAATCGTCCAAATAAGGATAGATCTGTATTCCTTTTAACCTGAGGAAAGCTATCACTGGAGCCAGAACTTTGTGAATACTCTGGGCAGTAGATAAGCCAAAGGGCAATGCAGAGAACTGATAATGAGAAGTCCCAGCCCAAAACGCAGATACTTCCTGCAACTCAGTCTGATAGGAACATGAAGCTAAGCCTCCTTGAGATCCAAAGTTACCATCCAATGATCTTTGCCCAGCAGAGGTAAAAGCTGTTGTAACGTCAACATTTTGAACTTGGGAATGTCCAGATAAGTGTTGAGGTAGATAACCAAAATTGGTCTCCACGTGTTCCCTTTCTTTGGTACTAGGAACAGGCGAGAATAAAATCCTAGGCCCACTTCTAGCATAGGGACCGGCTGTATGGCCCCTATTTGAAGCAACAGAGAAATTTGTTTGTGAGCCTCTATTCTTTGCTGAGGAGGAACGTCTGGCATGCCTTTGAAAGGAGGCAAGGTATGGAAATAAAACCTGTAACCGTGGTGTATGATGTCCAATACCCATCTGTCTTGGGTAATTAAGCTCCAATTTTCCTTGAAAAGTGCCAACCTTCCTCCCAAAGGTGCTGCCAGGCAGCAGGCTCTGGCAGCTGAAAAGGTAGGTCATTGGGTCTGTTTACGAAAGGACTGACCCCTGCCCTCACCCGGAGACTGGGCAGGTGAACTGCCTGTTCTAGACCTGAAAGAGCCCTGTGCTCTGCCCCTACCATGTCGAGACCTACCCCTAGACTGGGAATCATAAGAAGGATACGTCCACCCTTGGTAGGCCAATTTCTACTAAACTTTGGAGGCTGAACCTGCAAAAATCTTTAACAGTCTGCATAGACTTAGCCTTGTCTTCCATTTTCTTTAAGACTGACTCAACAGGAGTACCAAACAACACATCAGATTGTAAAGGAGCATCTAAAATCCTTGTCTTAACATGGTCAGATAAATTCTGATCCCTCAGCCAGGCGTGCCTGCGTAAGAACTGACCCAGTGGTAGCCACCCTAGGCAGGCCTGTACAGCATCAAAACCACATTGCAAAGAATGCTTACCCACCTGTTCAGAAACATGTACTAAATCTTGTAACTCTTTACACTCAATACCTTCCGCCAGAGCATCTACCTTAGACTTCAATTGTGAAAGGAGATAGTTTTGGTATTTCAACATGTGAAACTGGCAATTCAAAGCCCTCATAGCTAGAGTGGAAGAAGTATAAACTTTCTTACCCCATCTATCCAAAGCCCTGGCCTCTTTATCTGGAGGAACCCGATTTTTAACAACAGAAGCCTTAACACCTTTAGGCCCCTGACTAACAGTTTCTGGGTCCGCCCTAGGACTCTTAAAAGATACTTATGAGCTTCAGGCACCCTGTAATACCTATCCGGTTTAACAGGAGCAGGAGGCAAAGAATCAGGATTAAGAGAAGCCTCTGCAAAAACATCTTCCACCACATCCAGAACAGGAGGTATAGCCAAAGGCCTATGCTGGGGTAAAACAAAAATTCCTAAGCCTTTTCCTGGAATCAGAGAAGTCCTGACCTTCCCACTTAAAATGCTCCCTCATGGAATGAAGGGTCTCTGAAAAGAAAAATCCTCAGGAGGAGAAGCAGAAGGAGTAGAATCATCCACATCAGAATCAGAATAAGGAGAATACTCCTGCAAGTCTTCAGCCGAAGACTCTGAAACATCGAAGCCTGCTCAAAACTCCCAAGCTCAGGTTCCACCCTAGGTCTCTTATCAGGAGGGGGCATAGAACCTCTAATCAAAGTAATCAAATCTTCAGTCATTTTAAGCATATGCTTCTTGGGCACAGTCCCTGAAGAACTAGGGGTGACACCAACTGAAGCTAAACCTGGCCTGCCCCTGGGAGAAGCCTTGGAAACAGAAGGAGGGCCTAACCACCCTAGGAAGGGAGGGGAGTACAGTAACCTGAGAAGCCCCTTCAGCCTGGCCTGCCTCCTGAGAGGCCACATCTTGCAATAACAAAGTCTCTCCCTGGGACTCCAAAGAAACCTCTGGCAGAACCACCGGCTCCACGAGACCTCTAAAGAACCGGCGTCAGTGCGGACGGTTCTTCTAGCCTAGGCTTAGCTGCTTTGTGCTTGCGCTTCTTCAAAGAAGCGGGCGTCGGAGCATCCGACGGCATTTTATAATTGCACCGCTTCCAGAAGACTAACCTGGCACAATCGAACCTTCTCTTTATAGTGCGCTTGTTAAATCTAGCACAAGAGCGACACCCAACAACGTCGTGCTCAGGCCCTAAACAAGGAATACACAAAGTATGATAATCTCTATGCGGTATCTGTTTCCCACAAGAAATACAGTTATTCACTTTTTCTGACATCCGGTAAACCACTGAGGCAAGAAAAACTAAAATATTCCCCAGCGGTACTTAGCCAACTTTGACTCGGTCTGAAACTCCGAATCGAAAAATTTCAGAGCGAGCGGCACCTGCGCTGCTTCTGCATCGGACCATGCGGCAAAAAAGACTGGGGATATGATGTCGGTCATGCGCATTTGTACCCTGACGTCCTGATGTCAGTCAAATGCGCCTTGACCGACGTCAGCCTTACACTTTGATATTCGGGCCGACCGAGGACAGCGGACTACCCAAGTGTAAGGACTGCAGCAATGTGAGATGAAGAACATCTGACTCAGAGGGAACCGGGGCACTCGCGGTTAGTTTTGTCGTGGTGTCGGTGGAAGACGCGGGCCGAGGATGTCGGTCCCGGTCTTTTCGTTTCTTAGGAGTCTGCATTGTCGGTTGTTCAGACGGCATTGTATAATGAAATTTGTCGCCGAAGAAGTCTTCTGCGAACTCCGCCCGGCGCCTGAGAGTGCGCTTATTGAAGCGAGCACAGGCGACACAGGCCGAGACGTCGTGGTCTGGGCCAAGGCAAGGGAGGCAGTAAGAGTGGAAATCCTTATGAGGTATTTGTTTACCACAAGACAAACATTTACTTTTTCAGGAATTTCTGACATCGGCTGAGGCAAGAAAAGGTCCCCAACGGGGTACTTAGCTTTTTTGATGACTTCGGTTTGAAGAATACAGGAGCTGACCGACTGGCACTTGCGAACTGCTTCTGCTTCGGGCACCACGCGGCAAGAAAGACTGAAGAAGATGACGTCGGCTGATGCTTATATACTCCAGCCGCCCTGACGTCAGAGAGAAATGCGACATCAGCCGACGTCGGACCCCGACTTTGGAATCCGCCCGACCGAGGGCTGCCTGAGGCAGGACAACCCATATGTTATGACTGCAGTTGCATTCTTGAAGGACATCTCTCTGAGCCTTTATTCTGAGTCAGACTAGTCCTGACCTTCCCAGTGAAAATGTTCCCTCATAGTGTGTAAAGTTTCCCCAAAGGAGTAGTCTTCAGGGGGAGAAGCTGAGGGAACGGAATCCTCAGCATCAGAATCTTCATAAGGGGAGAGGGAATAATCTTGGTCCTTAGAGGAGCCTGAGGAAATAGACACTTGATCAGAGGAGGCATAATCTTCCTCTTGTCTAGGCCTTTTGTCGGGGGGGGGGTTGGGAACCCCTGATTAAAGAGATCAAATCTTCAGCCATTTTAAGCATCTGTTTCTTAGGCATGGGGCCTTGAAGTGGAGACTGAAGTGCAGTCTTTTTTGGTTTAATAGGAGTCTTAAACTTAGGATACGTTTTTATAGTGAGCGTCGTCGGTCTGAAGACACCTTCAGAAACCGAAGGTGTTTCTGCAGCACCGACATCTCTTTCGGCAATGTTGTCGGTAGGGGCTACAGAAAATGGCTGCGTCGGCCTAGCACTGTCCACCAAAGGCTCCGAAGCGGTCTCGGGTTCCAATTCTGCGGTAGCCAGGGGCTGTGTAGGAGCCTCACTGAAAACCGGTGAACCGGAGACCGGCCCAGCCGCGGCCTCGGAGTCTGGCTTGGGTCTAGGCTGCCTGTCCTTAGCCTTGCGTTTTTTGTGCACGCCAGTAGTCGGTTGCTCCGACGGCATTGTATAGTTAAATTTTCTACCGAAGTAGTGTCAAGCGAAGTCAAAGCGTCTTTTTATAGTACGCTTATTGAACCTAGCACAAAAGCGACAACCAGTGACATCGTGGTCTGGGCCTAGGCAAGGTATACAAAAAGAATGAAAATCCTTATGAGGTATTTGCTTCCCACAAGAAATACAATTGTTAACTTTTTCTGACATCGGTCTGAGGCAAGAAAAGGGGTACTTAGCTTTATTGAAGACTTCGGATCTGAAATTCGACTTCGAAAATCTCAGGAGTCGGCCGACCGGCACTTGCGAACTGCTTCTGCTTCGGGCACCGCGCGGCAAGAAAGACTGGAGAAAATGGCGTCAGATGAATCAGATATACCCCTGGCGCACTGACGTCAGGGAAGAAGCGACAGCAACCGACGCCGGACCAAGACTTTGGAATTCAGGCCGACTGCGGGACCGCCTGACGACAAGATAACCCCAAGTGTGATGACTGCAGCAGGGTAACATGATGAACATCTGGATTTGCAAAACAACAGATCCAAAAGAATTTAAGAGAAGAGAAAAAATAAATTTGATTCCTTGGAGGAAGAAGGATCCAAGCTTGAATAGGAGGGAATGCCCACTGACATTTGCAACCATGCTGACTTAATTTTAGAAAAAAAAGAAGAATAGTACAATCGCGTCAAGTCCTGCATACCTCTAACAGCAGATGTTCAAATTTCATACTACCACAGTGGCACGGGGTTCTGTTTTTGCATGAACCAGACACTACCAGCTTTTCAAAGCAGAGAATCCCCTCCTCTGTCTCTCTGTGAAAGTGAGTTGGTTAAGTCCCTTCCACAGAGATTCAGATATTCAGTCTTTCTACTGCTAAGGACAATTCAAGAAGGACCAGAAGCAAAGACTGCCTGAAACCAATCAATTCACAGCAGCAAAAAGCCAACCAACAACACAACAAGGCTGGAAGCCATCTAACTATATACAAAGTAAGGGGGGGTTGGTGCTGCTACAGAGACAGTGTGAAATTCTAACACCTACTATTACAGGTAAGTAAGACTTATGAAACTGTACTATATTCATCATTTACACTTCCTCAGTGGCATATGGTAGATTCCCAAAGCTTACCCTACCTGTGAAGAGGGAGGATAAAGATCCATGAGCCCCTGGAAAATCGTCCTCGCAAAGCCTACCCTGGAACTTGAGAAAAAATTCAGTTTGTAGTGCTTTGTAAAGGCATGAACAGAGGGCCAAGTTGCTGCCTCTAGAATGCTTGAAAGGTCATTATGCGACTCCCTTTTGACCCAGGCAAGATTTATTAACCCTCTAGAAAGTCCACTCCTTTCCAATATTCCATCAAAGAGAATGAGGCTCTGGTGGAATGTTCCCCTGCCTGGAGCAGATTTCCGTATGTAGGAGTAATAAAAACAATAGCTAAGGACAACCAATGAGCAATCTTTTGCTTAGAAACAAGTTGGACCTTCTTAGTCCCAGAACAGGCAATAAACAACTGTTCAGCATTACAATTTTCTTGATGGGTTTAATTGTCAAGGTAGTACCACAGTTGCCTGTGGACATCCAAGGTATGCAGGGAATCTTCTCTCCTTTGTTTTTCAGTTTCAGAAAGAAAACTGGTAGATAGACAGCTTGACTCAGGGAAAATTCAGAAAAAAAAACTTCTGGCATGAAAGAAAGATTAGTGGGCAATAACAACCCTGCCCCTATGGAAAATCAGATAAGGTTTGCCATCATAAGAACTTGTAGTTCAGACACTTGCTTTGCAGATTTAAGAGCAATAAGAAAACAGTTTTCCAGGTGATGAACCTCAAATCAGCCTGAAAGGCATGTTAAAAAAAGATGAGGTTAATTATTCAAAAACAAAGTTGAGATCCCAAGAAGTACTTTGCTTTTAATGAGGGTCTCCCGGTGCAACATTGCTTTCATAAACTGATCATAAAGAGAGACGAAAGAGGAGGATTCATGGGTAGACAAGGTGAGATGGCCACAAGATGGCCCTGATAGATGCATATGATAAGCAATCATTGAGTAGTTTACACAAATATTTTAAAACTTGAAGGCTAGATAACATTCCTGGCCCTCTGACAGCAATCAGTCACTACCTAGAAAATCTGTTCTACTGTTAAACATAAGAATTTCTAGTTGCAGGTTTTCTTGACTCCATCAATACCTGCTGCACATGCCATGGAATAAGTTCTTAAAAGGTATCAGTCTAGAAATTCAGGCTGTCAGTATCAATTGCTCTAAGCTGGGGTGCACCAGTTGCACCTGACACTGTGTGAGCAAATCCAAAGTGTGAGGAAGTTTGTGCTTATTGCCCTTGGACAAATCCATTAAAAGGGTTAACAAATCTTGCCTGGGTCAAAAGGGAGTCACATAATGATCTTTCAAAATTCTCTCTCAACCTTCAGAAGTACTTTGTGTATCAGTGGAAAGGATGAAAATGCATAATGCATCATTCCCATCCAAGGAAACAGGAATGCTTCCATCAGACAAGCGTGGCTGCAAGGACGTCTCGAAAATAATCTGTCCAACTGACTGTTTGAAAGGAGGGGAACAGATCTAAAGTGTTCCACACTTCTGGATGAAATCCAGGCAGACCTCTGTCCTGAGTTTCCACTCGTGAGGGTCTGTCAAGTATCTGCTTAATCTATCTGCCACTAGGTTTCATTCTAACAGGATGTAAGAGGCCTCAAGTGTCAGAGAATGCTGTAAAGCTAGCTCCCAGGCCGTTACTACCAACTGACAAAGAGGGTATAAACATGTATCCCCTAATTTGTTCTGGAACCACAGGATAGTGGTGTCATCTGTGACCAATAAAAGGGACCTGGCAACCATAAGTGGTAAAGAACTTTTAAGGTCTGAACGACTGGTCACATTTCTTTGACATTTACTTGCTTTGCAGCATCCAAAGGATCCCATTTGCCTTGCACCTAAACTCCCCAGTACACTATTCCCCCATGCAAAATCTGACAAGTCAGACTGGTCTGAGTGAACAGGGATCTTGAGGGAGAAAGGTAGGTCTGAATTGAGAGATATCTGATCCTTCTACCACTGTAACTCTCAGATCACAAAATCCAACACTGGTATCTGGAGCTACAAGGGAAGCAGGTACAAAGTCAACAATTTTTTTTAAGTACCATTAAATATTTCCCATGTGGAATCTGTCCCATGGTGTCATGAGGACCACCGATACTATGATGCCTAAAATTTTGAGAAACTCTCCTGCACATTCTTTAAGAGAAAATTCCATGAATGTTTCTCAACAGTCAGGACAATGTCTTCAGGTAGAAAGGTCAAACTTTCTTCTGTGTCCATCACACCCCTCTGAAAAGGCAATTCTTTGTGAGGATGAGAGACAGGATATTTATAGGAACAACATGACGTTGGGAGAAACTGTCATGTGATAAGCATCCTTAAGACGTAAAGTCACCATGAAACGGTGGTCCAGAAGGAGGGGCAGAACTGTCTGCAGAGTGAGTATTTTGAATACGAGTACATTCAGGAAGGTACACAGGCACAACAAATCTAACACTAGTATCCATGACAGCTTACACTGGTTAAGAAAAAGATTCTGGTGCAAAATAATTTTTCTTTTTGTAGCACTAAACAAGTTCTACAATTACTGCTTGCAACCTGTAAAGGAGTGCCAGAGAGAACTAGAATTTGCAGTCTAGAGGGTGTGGGGGGAATTTCCCTGAAGGGAAGAGGATTTTCTGCCCTCTGCTACGAGAATCCTCACTGCATTATTCTTAGTACTCACTTACCTGAGATTATTTGTGGTTAGGTTGCTGGGTTGAGCTAAAGCCCGGGGGGGTGAAAAGGAAGGAGGTCAAAAGGAAGGGATGGAATGCTCCGAGTCCTGGCACAGTCACTCTTTAGCAGGAGAAAGATCTTTTTCAGGAAAGGAGCTCCTTTTGTTTGTTTTGAAAGCATTATCCTCCTGCCATTTCCTCTCTGGTACCCTGACTCTTGTTAGGCTGGTATTTTTGTTTGTTCTGTCCTTTGAAGTTTGACGCCTTGCCCTGGGAATATGAAACATTCTAGATACACTTTGCATAAATTTACCTTTATCATCCCAACTGTTTGAGAATCTAGGTAGCAGCAGGACCAAACACAAATTCAGAACTTAAAGGAGCACTCAAAATCTCATTTTTAGATCCTTTAGAAAAATTCTGGTTATTTAACCAAGCATACCTTCTCAATACAACAAAAGAGGCTGCATTTCTTGAAAGTAGCGTCTTCACCTTCCAAGACACTCCTCAAAGCATATTTCGAAACTTGAGTCACATTAGAAACATTCTCATTCATACAATACTTCTGTTCAGCAAGCAAAAATACAGGAAAGTCATCTAAACTGTAAGTATGTTATAAAATAAATTTCCATATGATAACTTAAAATGGTAAAGACTAAATTACCAGAATCAGCCAAGGCTCTCTTTTTCAAGTTGCCAGCTACAGCAACCTTAGCTAGGTCAGCTGACAAAGGAGCAAAGACAGGTGCAAGACAAGAATACGCCTTGTATTTTTGTCAGTCATTTCAGGAAATGGTTCACTAGCTAAATGGGTTTAACGTGCAGTTTTTCTATAAATCGTTTAAGGTTGGCAACAATGGAAAGTACACTGGTAAACTGATGGATGGACTGAGTGCTGACTCTGAAGCTATCTTAGGCTAAAGGAAGGATTAGTCCGAAGGGAAACTATATCCTTATGAAAAACTAGGTAAGGCAACTTACAAGATGGTGCCTGGAGTTCAGACACTCACCTAGCTGACATAACCGTAACTAGAAAAATGTTTTCCAAGAATAGAATTTCAAATCCACCTTCGCCAAAGGGGGACTGTGTCATAGCTTGAAGCACTGTCAAATTCCAAGGAGGAGTAGGGTCTTTAACAGGGGGTCTGAGCAGAAAGGCACCTCTAAGGAATGCTTTACATAATCTTATGGAGGCCAAGCAGGAATGGTCTTCACGTATATGAAAATTGGAAACTGCAGCCTGTTGTTCTTTGACTGCAGAGTAATTAGCCATACTATGGAAAATGGAAGCGAGGAATTCAAGAATAGCTGGAAAGGGTGCTGAAATGGAATTTAATCCTCTCTCATGGGAGCCCAAACAGAGAATCTTTTCCGCTTTCTCTTATACACCATCCTAGTATATTCATTTTGGGAAGATGACAGAACATGCTGAACCAGAGAAGAAATCCTAGACTGTTCAGCCATCAATGGAAGTGGAGAAACCATGCGGTTAATTTCAGGGACTTTATCTCTAGGTAAAGTAGCCCAGAAGGATGAGACAGGAGATCTGGATAGGGATCCAACACCTAGGGAGGATGTACTAGATGAAGCCACAGGAAGGGAAACCACACTTGAGGAAGCCAGAATGCAGCAATGAGGACTGCCTTGCTCTTCCATTGATATGCTTTCTCTAGGAACTTTGAAATGAGGAGGAATAGGTAAATATGCATAAATAAAACCAAGCTGTCAATCATAAATCAAGAATCTCTCTGTGACTTCCCCCTCGGGGGGGGGGGGGGGCAACATACATGCTGCACTTGAAATTGTTGAATGAACCATGGTTGGCCCCACTGACAAAATATCTGCTTTGCCACTGAAGGACTGACAGACTACTTGTGAGGTAGCAGAACAGACCTGCACAGCTTGTCTGCTAGTATGACAGACCTCCCTGGAATATGTGTTGCCTGACGAAAGCAGCATAAAGAGATCACCCACTGCCACATTCTCATTGCCTCATGACATAAGGAGTAAGAACGGGTTCCCTCATGTTTGATGATGAACCAGACTATTGACATGTTGTCTGTCTGTAGAGCAATCATAACTGGAGGCAGAAGATTCTGAAAGGCCTGCAACACTAGGATGGCTTCTCTAATCTCTAGGAAACTAATGTGAAGGTTAGTCTCCAAAGGAGACCATATGCCTTGAGCTGTCTGTTCCAAGTAGTATCAGCCCATCCCACCTGGGAAGAGTCCATGGTCACAGTAGTCTCAGGTAAAGAAAAAGTAGAAGGGCAACCCTGAGGGGCTTCTTCTGCAAGAATCCACAAGGTTATGTGCACTCTGCTAATCTTTGTATTTTGAGTAGGTAGAACTCATCTAAAATCTTGGTAGAGGCAAAGGTGTTAGAGAGGCTGTCACTGACCCAATGAAATGTATAACCAACCTGACTGGAGGTGAACGGAGAGATAACAGATGTGTGACTTAATTCTGTAGCATGGACAGCTTGGTACGAAGCAGACTTGCAATTTGGGAAACTATATTCAGGCGAGCACCTATGATCTCCGAAACCTGTGTGTGTGTGTGTGTGTGTGTGTGTGTGTGTGTGGGGGTGAGATTTGTTGTAGTTCTCTGTAATCCCCAGCTGGAGACACAAATGGAGCAGGTAGTCCTTGGCACAATCAGAAGACACTTGGTGGGAGCAGTGAGGAGCCAGTTGTCTTGACAGGGAGACACTCACATATCCCAGAAGTCTAAAGTGAGTGGAGACCACTCCCATGCACTTGGTGAACATTGCGGGGGGGGGGGGTGAGACTAAAGGGCAGGGCTCTGAACTGAAAAAGACTGGCTCGCAGATAGAAACGGAGATATCTCCTGGATGGCCTGTCTATTTTGACGTGAAAATACACATCCTAGAGATCTATCAAGCACATTCAACCATCCTTCCACAATAGGAGGAGAACGAACTGAACTGTAACCATCCAGAACTTCATGTGTTTGACAAACTGGTTCAAATGACTTAAGACAACATAAGTCTGAGGTCCTCATTTTTCTTTGGCACCAAAAAGAACCTCGAATAAGTTCAGAATTCTTGCTGGTGTGGTGGGACCATTTGGATGAATTTTTGCAAGCAGCTTTTTGATCTCTAAGGCTACTGCCTTTCACTGACAGAGTGGTATGTTGAACATTTTTCTTGTATGGAAGGAAGAAGGGAAAAGAGAATTTATAACTTCTAGAAGTTATTTTCTGCACACAGGCATATTTGGTGGTAATGTCCAGTTTTCTGGGTGCAGTGACAAGTGCTCTCTAACTGCTTTCACAGCACAGTAGTTGGGCAACCCTTCAGGAGTGCTAGAAAGGTTTCTCAGAAAAGGGATCACTGAAGCCTTGGTTTTGCCAGCCTCCTCTGCTTTGTAGACATTTGCCATTTGAGTTCTCCCCTCTGCCATGGGGGAATCCACTTCCGTAGGAGTCTTGGGAAAAACCATGCAACCTGCCGAACCACGTTATTCTACCCCCTTTCTGACTCTGTGAGAATCACCTCTGAGGGATAGAGCACTGTATCCCAACAGCAAACAGTGCCTTCCCATTTTTTTCACTATAGGAGAGAGCCTCTTTCACCTTGGGCTCAAACAAGGTAGAACAATGTGTCTTAAAGGACTCTGCAAAATCACACAGGTGCATCCAGGCATGTCTCCTCACAGTAATGCCTGAACCTACAGCTCTAGAAACACCCTTTGTGGCATGGGAAATCAGGTGCATGAAAGTGTTTGATAGGTACTGTACTATAACCAGTTGCGAAGAAAAGTACAGTTTTGTACCTACCATAAATGTAGATGTTCGAGTGTATACACTGCTGCAGTCATTACACTTGGGTTATCCTGCCGTCAGGCGGTTCCCCAGTCGGCCTGAGTTCCAAAGTCTTGGTCTGGTGTCGGTTGATGTCGCCTCCTCCCGGACATCAGTGCGACAGGGGTATACAAGACGCAGCTGACGCCATTTTCTTCAGTTTTTCTTGCCCCAGAGGTCAGGTGCCCCCAAATAGGTAGGCAATTCAAATTGCTAATAAAACATACATAAGAAAAGCAAACAACAACTTTCAGTTACCAGCAAATACTCCCCATAGGTAATAAAGGGTAGAAGACATAGGTACGTACCAGCAAGTAAGAGGGGAAGGAGGGAGGGTAACCTGGACTGCAGCAGTGTATGCACTCGAACATCTACATTTATGGTAGGTACAAAACGGTACTATGTTCATCATGTTACACTGCTGCAGTCATTAAACATGGGTAGAATCCCAAAGCTGAGGTAGGGTGGCTGGTACTATAAGGCATTAGGGGTGGCTATAAGGCCCTGCAGCACTGCAGTGGCGAAGCCAACTCTGGATTTAGAGTATAGAGGTAGATGGTAATGCTTGGTGAAGGTATGTACACAACTCTAAGTTGCTGCTTCCAAAATATCCTTGGTAAGCACTCCTCTGAGGTAGGCAGTTGAAGTGGCTGTTGACCTGGTGGAGTGAGATCTAACGCTGCTAGGTACAGGTTTCCCATGGTGTGCATAGCAGAAATGTACACAATGTCCTATCCATTTTGAAATAGTCTGTTTTGAAATGGCTTTTCCCTGTGCTCCTGCAGCATATGCTACCAATAATTCCTCAGATTTTCTGAAAGCTTTGGTTTTGTCCAAGTAGAAGCGTAACTGCCTGTGAATGTCCAAAGAATGCAGTAGTCGCTCCCCTTTATTCTGTGGTTTTGGATAAAAAGTTGGCAAGTGAATAGTTTGGTTTAGAGCCACACTGGATACCACCTTTGGCATAAACGTAGGGTTAGTTCTTAAAGACACCCTGTCCTGGTGGAAAATCTGGAAAGGTTCCACTGCCATTAGTGCCTGTAATTCTGAAACTCTTCATGCTGATGTTATTGCCAGGAGCAGAGCAGTTTTCCAAGAGATATATTTTAATTCTGCTCTGTTAGCTGGCTCAAAAGGAGGTAAAGTTAATTTTTCCAAAACAAAGTTGAGGTCCCAAGTTGGAGTAGGTGCTCTACGGGGCGGTCTTATGTTTTTTGTCCCTCTGAGGTACTGTTTTAGCAAAGGATTAGAGAAAATTGGTGGATCCATGTTGTAATGACCAGAGATGGCAGAGGCGTGGATCTTGATGGATGAGAAGGAGAGGCCTTTGCCCAGCATCTCAGTTAAGTATTGTAGTATCTGAGGAATGTTTGGGACAAGAGGGTCAAGGCTGTGAGCCTGGTTGCAGGCACAGAATCTCTTCCATTTATCCGAATAGGCTTTCCTGGTACTAGGCCTTCTGTCCTCCAGAATGACATCCATAACAGCTCTGGAGAGAGGCATTGCTTGCTTGACTAAGGAATCTTCCATGCAGCTAGGTTTAGGGTCTTTAGCTGGCTGTGAAGTATCTGATTGTTGTGCTGAGTCAGCAGATGTGGGATTGGAGGCAAAATCCAAGGTGGTCCTTGTGCTAAGTTCTTTAAGATTGGGTACCAGTGCTGGTGTGGCCAGTCTGGTGCAATCAGGATCATCTTTGGCTCTTCTTGCCTGGCTTTTATGAGTACCTTTGGAAGGAAAGGCAGTGGTGGGAAAGCGTATACTTGTAGGTTTTTCCAGCTGAATGAGAGGGCATCCACTTTCCATGCTTGTGGATGGTAACTCCTTGTGCAGAATTTCTGCAGCTGGCAGTTCATTGGGGATGCAAACAGATCTATGTCCGGGCTCCACCATTTCTGTGTTATCATTCTGAATATTTGTGGATTCAATTCCCATTCGTGGGGATCCATGATGTTTCTGCTTAAGTCGTCTGCCAGTGTGTTTTTCTCTCCTGGCAGGAATTGTGTTTGTAGATTAACTTGATAGTTTAGAGCTGTGTTCCACAAGGTCATGGCTTGTCTGCAGAGGTGGTAGGAGTGAGTGCCCCCTTGCTTGTTTATGTACTACACAACTGTGGTGTTGTCTGTCTTTAGTAGTAGTTGTCCTGGATGCAGCAGGTCCTTGAAAGCTATAAGGGCATTTTGTACAGCTGGCATCTCTTTTTGATTGATGTGAAGATGCCTTTGTTCTGCGGGCCACTTGCCCTGAATACATTTGCCTGCCATGTGTGCTCCCCAGGCGTAATCCGATGCATCTGTTGTCAGTGTTTGCCTGGCTGTGGGTTGAGTAAAAGGCTGTCCCTTGTTGAGGTGACAAGCTTGAGCCCATCATCGAAACTCCTGTTGAAGGCAAGGAATTAGTGGTATAACTGTTTCCAAACTTTGACAGTGTTGAAACAATACACTCTTTAGGTACCATTGTAGTTTCCTCATATGCAGTCTGGCATATGGAATTAGTAGTATGCCAGATGCCATGTAACCCAAGGCCTGCAGAATTCTTCTTGCAGGGAGTTGGGTCTTTGTTGTCATCAATCGAAGGTATTGAGTCAGTTGTCCTTGCTTGTCTGGCGTGAGATAAGCCATCTGGGCTGTTGTGTTCAAGCTGTCACCCAGGAATATTATCTCTTGTGAGGGCACTAGTTTTGATTTCTTTTCGTTTACTGTGTACCCCAGGCAACTTAACTTTTTTACAAACACCAGATGCTTTAGAAGAATGTCCTTGTTCTCTGCTTGAATCAGGCAGTCGTCCAGGTACGGCTAAATTTGAAATCCTTTCTGTCTGCAAATTGCAATTACTGGTGACAGGTAGTTTGTGAAGACCCTGGGCGCAGTAGATAAGCCAAAGGGCAGTGCAGAGAATTGATAGTGCATTAAACCAGCTATGAATCTGAGGTATCTTCTGCAGTTTTGTCTGATAGGGACATACAGGTATGCCTCCTTGAGGTCCAAGGTCACGAGCCAAGCTTTCTTGCCCAGCATGGGAAGAAGCTGCTGTAGTGTCAACATTTTGAATTTCGGAAGATCCAGGTAAGTGTTTAGAGAAGAAAGATCCAGAATGGGCCTCCAGGCTTTGTCCTTTCTGGGAACCAGAAAGAGTCTTGAGTAAAATCCTTGTCCTTGCTCCTGTGGTGGCACCTTTTGAATAGCTCTCATATCCATGAGTGCTGTAATTTGTTTTTGAGCCCCTGTCCATTGAATTGGTGGCAGATTTGGCATTCCTTTTAACCTTGGCAGAGTGTGACAGTGGAACCTGTAACCTTGAGATACAATGCTGAGAACCCATTTGTCTTTGGTGATCATATGCCAATTGTGATAGAAATGTGCCAGTTTTCCTCCCAAGGGGGCTGCCAAGAGAGAGCTGTAGTGGGAAGTCATTGGGGCTGCTTTTTATATGGTTGGGACCTGTCTTCCCCTTCTTTCTGGCCTGATGCACCCCATTGTCGAGGCCTGTAAGGACCTTGTGGTTGACCTCTACCTCTTGGATGTCTGTATCTGCCCCTTTGAGGTCTGTCTGCAACTGTAAAGGATCAATTCTTAGTTGGCCAATTTCTGCTAAATCGAAGAGGCTGAACCTGTAAGAAATCCTTCACCGTTTGCATAGATTTTGCATTATCCTCCATTTTCTTTAATACCTCTTCTGCCTTAACTCCAAATAACACATCCTGCTGCAAAGGTGCATCCAAAAATGTTGCTTTAACATGATCTGGTAACGTATGTTCTTTTAACCAAGCATGTCTTCTAATGACAGAGCCTGTAACTGCTGCTCTACAGGAGGCCTCTAAAGAATCAAAACCAAATTGCAAAGTATGTTTTCCCACTTATTCAGCTGCATGCAATAAATCCTGCACTTCTTTAAAATTAGGAGGATCTGAGTCTGGAAGCATTTATTGTTTCAACTGAGACATCAAAAATTGCTGATATTTTAGCATGTGAAACTGGCAATTTAAGGCTCTCATTGCTAAAGTAGCAGACGTATATAATTTCTTTCCCCATCTGTCTAATGCTCTGGAATCTCTGTCAGAGGGAACTGGATTCTTGGCTGATGAGGCCTTAACCCCTTTGGGTCCCTGAGAAATAGTTTCAGGGTCAGCAACAGGGCTTTTATACAGAAATTTGTGTGAATCAGGGACTCTGTAGTATCTGTCAGGTTTAACTGGGGCTGGAGGTAAGGAATCAGGATTTAAGCTGGATTCAGTATACACATCATCCACAATATCTAACACTGGCGGAATAGCAAGGGGTCTGTGTTGAGGTAACAAAAGGAAGTCTCTTAGCCTTTTCTTGGATTCTGAGTAATCCTGGCCTTCCCAATGGAAATGCTCCTTCATGGTATGTAAGGTTTCCCCAAAGGAGTAGTCCTCAGGTGGAGAGGCTGATGGAATTGATTCCTCAGTATCAGAATCCTCATAAGGGGGTAAAGAATATCCTAGGTCTGAGGATGAATCTGAATTGATGGACACCTGGTCGGATGAATTATAGTCTGCATCCTGTCTAGGCCTTTTATCAGGAGGGGGATGGGACCCCATGATCAGAGTGATTAGGTCTTCGGCCATTTTGAGCATTTGTTTCTTAGGCATGGAGGCTTGTCCTGGAGAATGCTGTATTTGTTTCTTTGTTTTTAAAGGAGGCTTAGATTTAGCAGAGGGTTTAATGCTCAACTGAGTAGGTCTGAAAACACCCTCTGAAGCTGCGGGTTGCTCAACTACTCCGGATCCCTCTGAAGGGTTAGTTTCAGTAGGCTGAAAGACTTGTGCGTCCGAAGGACCAGCCATCTCCACGTGGGAGTCGGAGTCGGCCTGTGGTTCTGCAGAAGAGGTTGTCAGGGGCTGCGAAGGCGCCTCGCTGAAAACCGGAGAACCATCGACTGGCCTAGAAGAGGCTTCGTCATCAGTTTTGGGCCTCGGATGCCTATCCTTGTCTTTGTGCTTTTTATGTATTCCGGTCGTCGGAAGTTCCGACGGCATGGTGTAATAGAATTTTTTGCCAAAATAATGTCAGGCAAAATCAAACCGACGTTTAATAGTGTGCATGCTAAACCTAGCACAAAACCGACAACCAGTGACATCGTGGTCTGGGCCTAGGCATGGGATACAATAGGAATGGAAATCCTTATGAGGTATTTGCTTCCCACAAGAAATAGTTATTAACTTTTACTGACATCGGTCTGAGGCAAGAAAAAGTTTCCCCAACGGGGTACTTAGCTTTGAAGACGACTTCGGTTCTGGATTCGGAATGAAAATCTCAGGAGTCGGCCGACCGGCACTTGCAAACTGCTTTTGCTTTGGGCACCGCACGGCAAGAAAGACTGAAGAAAATGGCGTCGGCTGCATCTTATATACCCCTGTCGCACTGACGTCAGGGAGGAGGCGACAGAAACTGACTCCGGACCAAGACTTTGGAACTCAGGCCGACTGGGGAACCGCCTGACGGCAGGATAACCCAAATGTAATGACTGCAGCAGTGTAACACGATGAACATCTGTCTTTTGTCCTCTGCTGACATGGACCCCAAGAGGGAATTGAACATTTCCTTGGTCAAATACCTCTGGAACCTCAACATCTGCCAGATAATTCAATGATCTCAGAGCAAATGTTGCTGAAGCATAATTTTGCTTCCCGAACCTGTCCAAGACCCTAGACTCCCTGTTAGACAGACGGACAGAGGGACTTTCTTCAGCAAGTTCCTTTTTGGTGTCCACTTCTACCACCACAGCGTCTGCTGGTGGATCAGTCTCCTATGATGGGCTCCTTGACATCCAGACATTTCCATGCCCAATGTGAAGTGTAGGTCCACCATTGCATCCGTCAGAGGGACCCACCAAGGACATAGCTGAGCTGGTTGCCAAAAGCCCCAAGAAGCACCAACTCCTTCTGATAAGGGGCTTCTAAAGACCGAAGTACAGTTTTGTACCTACCATAAATGTAGATGTTCGAGCGTTCACCCTGCTGCAGTCATCACACTTGGGTTATCCTGCTGTCAAGAAGTCCCGCAGGCAGCCCGAGTTCCAAAGTCTTGGTCTGCCGTCGGTTGTTGTCGCTTCTTCCCTGATGTCAGTGCGCCAGGGGTATATAAAGAGGCATCCAACGCCATTTTCTTCAGCTACAAGACAGTAAACGCATTCAGCATGGGCATCAGAATTTGGAATACTGTGCATGCAAAAGGAGCACTTCTTAAAGCCAGTGGGCTTCTCAGACATGACTACCCACAAAGATGAGAGGAACAAAGACAAATATCAGCAATGGTAATCAACAAATTCTGCAATCCAGAGGAAAAACGACAAGCAATGTTAATAAGGCTACTAGATATGTAGTAGAAATGAAAAAGAGGAAAATTTAAGAAATCGAAGGCATGAGGCCTGCAAGATGCAACACATACCCAACCCAACATAATAACAATGAAGAACTTTTTTTTGTTTTAAACTTATATCCAGGGGAGGATTAGAAGACCAAGAAGAAACAAGAATAAGAGAAATAAAAAATAATTATTTATCTGACTAAGCTTAGCTTGAGCTATGTGAAATTATGTCTGATTGCTGGAAGTAGCAAAGCAAACAAAACATCCAAATAACATTTGAGCTGTCTATAAAGATCCATGGTGTGAAGAACCTTTTCACTAGCAGAGTGCAGAGAAGGAAAAAAAGGAGAGACATCCTATCCTTACGAAAAATCAAAAAGAAAGGAATATCCATCAGACTCCAAAGTTCAGAAATTCTCTTGAATAAAGTAAGGGTAACCAAGAAACAACTTTCCAGTTGCAATGCTAAAAAGAAGAAGAGGTGGGCTCAAAAGGAGCCGGAGTCCATTTTTTAAAGGACAAAAATTAAGGTCCCAAAGGGGAGGAAAAGGTTTTCATGGAGGTCTGATATGAAGGACACTTTAAGGAATTGTTTGACCTCAAAAAGAAAAGCCAAAGGTGGTTTCAAGGGCAGACAAGCAGATATTGCTAACAAGTCAGCTTTAACAAACAAATATGCTAAGCCAGCATGGAGCAGTTCACACAAGTAAAAAAGGATCCGAATGGAGACATGAAAAGTCAGCAAGCAAAGTAGAGTAGTAGTGGTGAAATTTAATTCATCCTCAAGTCCTGGTGAGTACCTTCGCGAAGTGGACACTGTTTTCACAAAATCTCACCAAGGTGACAATGATATATAGACTGTATTTATATAGCATAGATCATCGACAGAAGTAGGTCAAAAATTGAGAGAGCTTGTTGCACAAGACCCAGGATAAAAAAACTGCCCAATCCTGGTAGGCGCACTGGTGCCAGGACTGGAAAAAATGACAGTGAGAATGCTCAAAATACAGAAACATTCCTACAATGGGGCCAGGCCCAGGGGGAGGATGCCCCCCCTCCCCGTTGTAGAAGGAAGTAGCAGTCCACAGAAGTCACAAAAACTGATAGGTCAAAGAACAGCCATAAAGATGACAGAGTGGACTACTGAGGATAAGAAGAAAATTATGTATTTACTATTATGCAAAAAGCCCAGAATTTCCAAATATAAGATATATAAAATGATTAAGAGAGAAATTAGAGGAAAGAAAAATACTTCCGCAAGAAAAACTATCAGCAGTTTCAAATGAAAATTTGTGTTCATTAATACAACAGATCTGTGAAAAACAGTATACACAAAAAGAAACTTGATCTGTTTGGAAAAAGAAGCATCGGAGGAAGTGTGAAAATATAAATAAATCCTAGATATTTCTGGAAAGTATAAAAAAAAGAAATATGGACATGACAAAGAGATTTGATATGGTGCAATATTTATGCAAAGGAGAAAGCCAAATTAATTAATATAAAGTATCCCCAAAGCTATTCGAAGAGAAATACAAGAAAAGGCATCTGGATATGGAAAATTGCATAATAAAAAAATAAATATCAAAAAGACAGAATGTAGAAAAGAAGATTAGTAAAGCAGAAGTTAAAAAATAGAGGCTGAAGTGCCTGTGAAGTGAAGGATTTGGTGTAGAAGGTCTTACACAGTTACATCACAGCATGATGGAGTGAGTCCCCAAAGCTAGGAGAAACAGGAAGATCAGGAGACATCTGAAGAAGAAATATGGACATGGAAAAGAAAAAGAGATTTAATATGGTGTAATACTTATGCAAAGGAGAAAGCAAAACTAACCAATACAAAAAAACGCAGCACCAAAGAGATTTGAAGAGAAATACAGGCAAAAAGGAATCTGGACATGGAAAAAGTACAGTTGTGTACACTTACCACAAATGTAGATGTTAGAGTGTCTTCATTGTTGCAGTCATGACTGTGGGGTTCTCCCCTGCCGGCAGGCAGTCCTCTGTCGGCCAGAATCCCAAAGTCTGGGTCCAGCGTCTACTGTTCAGCCATGCTCCCTGACGTCAGAGCGTCAGGAGTACAAAGGTGACAGCCGATGCCATGTTCTCCAGTTTTTCTTGCCCCAGATGTCAGGAGTTCCAAAATGAGTAAGATCCCATACTCTTTGCAAATACACCTCAGAAGAAGGGTGAAAAAAAGGGACCACACAAAAGAAAAAATAAAAGGGGACAGGAGGGAGGGAAACCCAGACTGCAACAGTGAAGACACTTGAACATCTACATTTATGGTAAGTGTACACAACTGTACTATGTTCATCGTGTTTCACTGTTGCAGTCATGACTGTAGGGTTGAATCCCAAAGCAGAATAAAAGGGAGGTGGTCATAAAGTAGAGGGGGCGGCTAAAAGGCCCTGCAAGACTGCAGAAGCAAAGCCTGCCCTAGACTTAGAGTAAAGAGGTAGATTGTAGTGCTTACTCCAAGTTGCAGCTTCCAAAATGTCCTTGGTAGGAACTCCTCTGAGGAAGGCAGCTGAAGTGGCAGCAGCTCTGGTAGAGCGAGTCCTTATAGTCCCTGGGATTTGTTTTCCATTGTGTGAAAAGCAAAATCTGATTCCATGAGCAATCCATTTGGAAATGGTCTGTTTTGGAATAGCTTTACCTTGGGAACTTGAAGCATAAGAAACAAACAATTGCTCTGATTTCCTGATGTCCTTGGTTCTGTCCAGGTAAAAACGTAGTTGTCTGTGTACATCCAAGGAATGCAAGATCCTTTCCCCATTATTTTGAGGAGTGGGGAAAAAAAGTTGGCAAGTGAATAGTTTGATTTAAAGCCACTTTGGAAACCACCTCAGGCATGAAAGTAGGATTAGTCCTTAAAGACACCCTGTCTTGATGAAAAATAATATAAGGTTCCACAGCCATGAGAGCTTGCAACTCCAAAACTCTCCTGGCAGAGGTCAGAGCTAACAGGATAGCTGTCTTCCAAGATAAAAACTTGATGTCAGATGTGGCAGCAGGCTCAAAGGGAGGTAAGGTGAGTTTTTCCAAAACATAGTTGAGATCCCAAGCAGGAATGGGAGGAGATCTAGGGGGCCTTAAGTTCTTGGCTCCTCTGAGAAACTGTCTCATGAGCTGGTGGGAAAAGATTGGAGGGTCTGTATTATAATGAGCAGAAATAGCAGAAGCATGGATCTTTATGGAAGAGAAAGAGATACCCTTATGTAAGAGGTCTGTCAGGTAAAGTAAAATCAGAGGAATGTTAGGAATAAGAGGATCAGAATCCTGAGCCTGCATCCAGGAACAAAATCTTTTCCATTTTCCTGCATAAGATTTTCTAGTGCTAGGACGTCTGGCTTCTAAAATGACATCCATAACCTGCTTGGGTAGGAGAGAATGAATCAAAGACCCTGGATTAACCAGGCCGCCAGGCTGAGAGTTTTGACATGGGAGTGCAGAACCTGACCCTGGTGTTGGGACAGAAGGTTTGGAATCTGTGGTAAAACCTAAGGGGGCTCCAGGCAAAGGTTTTTCAGTGTTGGGTACCAAAACTGTCGAGGCCAATTTGGGGCCAGCAATTTTATCATCTTGGGCTTGTCCTGTTTGATCTTTAATAATACCCGTGGAAGAAGAGGAAGAAGCGGAAAGGCATACCCCGAGAGGTTTCTCTAACTGAATGATAGTGCATCCACTTTCCAAGCTAGTTCGTGGAATGTCCTGGTGCAAAAAATCTGTAGTTGATGATTGAGGTGGGATGCAAAGAGGTCTATGTGAGGACATCCCCAGACTGCTGTAATCATCTTGAATATTTCGGTGTCCAGCATCCATTCGTGTGGGTCCGATAGGTTTCTGCTCAGACTGTCTACCAGGAAGTTTTGCTTCCCTGGTAGAAACTGAGTTTGAAGGTCCAGATTGCAAGCTAGAGCTGTGTTCCAAAAATTCATGGCTAGTCTGCAAAGGGGATAGGAATGAGATCCCCCTTGCTTGTTTATGTACCACATAACTGTGGAGTTGTCTGTCCGTATCAGTAGTTGTCCTGGTTGTAGAAGATTCCTGAAGGCCAATAGACCTTCTAACATTTCCTTTAAATTGATATGCAGGTGCTTCTGATCCTTTGTCCAAAGGCCCTGCAGACAGTTGCCCTGAAAATGGGCCCCCCATGCATAATCTGAGGCGTCCGTGGTTAGTATCTGAGTGGCATGAGGCAGTTAGAAGGGTTTTCCTTTGTTTAGAGTACATGCCTTGGACCACCAAAGGAATTCCTTTTGAAGACAAGGCAGGACGGAGATCTGTATGTCTAAACTGTGGCAATGCTGAGACCATACACTTTTTAGGTACCACTGAATTTTCCTCATGTGTAGTCTTGCATATGGTACGAGAAGGATTAGGAGGCCATGTAACCCAAACCCTGCAGGAATCTCCTTGCAGATAGCTGGGTTAATGTTGCCAAGGTTTTGAAAGTTGAAGCCAGCTGTAATTGTTTTTCGTATGTCAGAAATGCCATCTGGGTTGTGTTTAGAGCAGCGCCCAGAAAAATTATCTGTTGTGAGGGTGTCAAATTTGACTTTTTTATGTTTACAGTGAATCCCAGGAACTTGAGAAGATTCTGAACAAACTCTAGATGCTGGAGTAAGACATCCTTGCTGTCTTCCTGAATAAGACAGTCGTCCAGATAAGGGTAAATTTGAATTCCCTTGAGTCTGCAATAAGCTACTACTGGAGCCAGGCATTTGGTGAAGACCCTGGGCGCAGTAGACAATCCAAAGGGCAGCGCAGAGAAATTATAGTGCCTCGATCCGGCCTTGAACCTGAGGTATTTTCTGCATTCCTGCCTGATGGGAATGTGTAAATTTGCCTCCTTTAAATCCAAAGTTACCATCCATGCATTTTTGGTCAGCACTGGAAGTAGCTGCTGTAGAGTAAGCATCTTGAATTTTGGAATCTCGAGAAAAGTGTTCAAGACTGACGGATCCAGAATGGGTCTCCATGAATTTTGCTTCCTGGGGACTAGAAAGAGCCTTGAGTAAAAACCTTGTCCCATCTCTCAAAGTGGAACTAGCTCTATGGCTTTCATAGCCAAGAGAGCTTCCACCTGGTTTAAGACCTCTAACCATTGATGTTTTGGAAGATCTGGCCATCCGCTTGGTCTTGGCAGGGTATGAAAATGGAATTTGTAACCTCTTGAAACCACATCCAGAACCCACTTGTCTTGGGTTATATGAGTCCAATTTAGGTGAAAAAGAGAAAATTTTCCTCCGAGAGGGGCTTCCAGGCAAGAAGTTCCTGCAGCCCAACAGAGGGAGTCATTGAGTCTGTTTTCTATGAGCTTGCAACCTGTCCTCTCCTCCCCTAGGGGTGGAAGCAGTCCACTGTCTTGGTCTACAAGAGGCTTGTGTTTGAGGCCTTCCTCGGGAGCGTCTGTATCTACCTCTCTGAGGCCTGTCTCAATTGGGAAAGGACCAATTTTTTCTAGGCCAATTCCTACTAAATCTGGGTGGCTGTACTTTTAAGAAATCCTTAACTGTTTGCATGGATTTTGCCTTGTCCTCCATCTTCTTTATCTCCTCTTCAGCTTTACATCCAAACAAAACATTATACTGAACAGGAGCATCCAATAATTTAGCTTTTACTTGATCTGGCAAATTTTGTTCCTTTAACCATGCATGCCTTCTAATGACTGTGCCAGAGGCAGCAGCCCTACAAGAAGCCTCCAAGGCATCAAATCCACAGTGTAAACCATGCTTCCCAACTTGTTCAGTGGCATGCATTAAGTCATGTAATTCCTTATCTGCACAGGCGGAAATGGAAGTAAGCTTTTGTTTTAAAACAGACAGGAGAAAATGCTGGTATTTCAGCATATGAAACTGACAGTTTAAAGCCCTAATAGATAAAGTAGCAGAAGTGTACACTTTTTTGCCCCATCTTTCTAAAGATCTGGAATCCTTCTCATTGGGAATGGGGTTTTTAGCAGAAGCGGCCTTAACTCCCATAGGACCCTGAGAAATGGTTTCAGGATCAGCAGTAGGATTCTTGTATAAAAACTGGTGGGAATCAGAAACCCTATAATATCTGTCTGGCTTAACAGGAGCTTGAGGAAGAGAGTCAGGAGTTAAGTTAGCCTCCGAAAAAGCATCATCCTCAATATCCAAAATAGGAGGAATAGCCAGGGGTCTATGTTGGGGTAGAAGAAGAAAATCCCTTAGTCTTTTCTTAGATTCCGAGTACTCCTGTCTTTCCCAGTGAAAATGTTCCCTCATTTCATGCAAAGTTTCCCCAAAAGAGAAATCCTCAAGGGGAGAAGCTGAAGGAATAGATTCCTCAGCATCAGAATCCTCATAAGGAGGGAAAGAATATTCCTGGTCAGAAGAAGAAACTGAAGAAACAGAAGCCTGATCAGAGGAGTCGTAATAAACTTCCTGCCTTGGCCTTTTATCTGGAGGGGGATGTGAACCCCTAATCATAGTAAGTAAGTCCTCCGCCATCTTAAGTAACTGTTTCTGAGACTGGGGTGCCGGATCAGAAGAGGCCTGGGCTGCAGTCTTTGATTTGGAAGGAGTCTTTGCCTTTGTCTTTGCCTTTATTAGAAGCTGAGTAGGCCTAAAAACCCCTTTGGAAGCCGGTACCTGCACAGCGGCTCCGGACCCATCCGAAGGAGCATTGTCCGAAGGTCCTGCAACAGAAATATTCAAAGGCCTAGTTGGCTCCTCGTGGGAGTCCGTTTCGGCCATCGGTTCTGAAATGGCCGACGACAGGGGCTGCAAAAGTGCCTCACTGACGACGGCCGAACCTGACGCTGGCTCTGCTTGTACAACATCGTCTGATTTGGACCTCGGAGGCCTGTCTTTATCCTTGCGTCGTTTGTGAACTCCGGTAGCTGGAACCGTATCCGACGACATTTTATAATTAAAACACCTACCGAAGTAATGAAATGCAAAATCGTACCTTCGTTTAATCGTACGTTGATTGAATCTAGCACAAAACCAACAACTAGCTACGTTGTGGTCAGGGCCTAAGCAAGGAATACAGTAAGAATGAAAATCCTTATGAGGTATTTGCTTCCCACATGAAATACAATTATTATCTTTTTCTGACATCGGACTGGAGCAAGAAAAAAGTTTCCCCAACGGGGTACTTAGCTTAGAGTAGGAGAAGAAAGTCTTCGGACTGAAATGCTTATAAAAATTGTCAGGAGTCAGCTGACCGGCACTTGCGAACTGCTATCACCGCACGGCAAGAAAGACTGGAGAACATGGCGTTGGCTGTCAGCTTTGTACTCCTGACGCTCTGACGTCAGGGAGCATAGCTGAACAGCCGACACCGGACCCAGACTTTGGGATTCTGGCCGACCGAGGACTGCCTGCCGGCAGGGGAGAACCCTACAGTCATGACTGCAACAGTGAAACATGAACATCTTTACAATGCAAAAAATAAAAAGACAGAGGAAAAGGAGATTAGTAATGGAGAAGTTAAAGAAATAGAAACCGAGGTTATGGAGTACCTGCAAAGTGAAGGATTCAGTGTGGAAAATTGATTGCAGAAAGCACCACAACAGGATAGAGCAATGGATATCCAAATTAAGGGGAAACTAGTGGAACAGGAAGCAATTGGTTAGCTGCCGTATCAAGATATTTTGGAGCCTTCCACAGGAAACCAGTATAAACGTTCACTTGAAGCTAGACAGCAAGGAAAGGAACAGGAAACTCTGGAAACTCTTGATGCAGTCAATGTTGCGGAGTGCTAGGCCAGTGAGTTTCCATATGACACAGCAACAGATGGCACAGATGAAATTAAAGAGAAGGTGCCACAGGAAGATGCTACAGAACTTTCTACAGAATGTCCAAAGGAAATGGAAAACAAGGGATGTGCCCTCAGTTTGGAAGAAAATGAGCTAAGAGAAGAGTTGCTTTATTTAAGACACCGGTAGATATATTAAGATCAATGAGAGAAACAGAATGTAGAAGGTCAATTAAACCCAAAAAGTCAGAAGTCTGATAAAACAAATGAATGCAGTAATTAGGACTGTCCATAGAGATCCATGTGATACAACAGAAGCAAATAGGATATATCATTGCGCTGCTAAATTAATAACTAAAAGTTCTACCACAAGAACACAGGGTAGCGATGGAAAGGAAGGGGAGAAATCGAATACCATCACAGAACTATCAAATAGAGAAAACTCTAAAGGAATTAAGACAAGAATTGTCACTGTTAGATGACTATATAAGAGAGAACAGATCAACAAAAATACTAAGAACGATAGATGTGATAAAAGCAATGCGCAGTATTAGAAAAGACCAGGATCTATCATGCACTATCGCAAATAAAGTAATTTAGCTTTGACATGATCAGGCAAGGCTTGTTCCTTGAGCCAGGCATGCCTACGTATGACTGATCCTGTAACAGCAGCTCTACATGAGGCCTCTAGAGCATCAAAACCACATTGTAAGGTATGCTTACCCACTTGTTCTGCACTATGCATCAAATCCTGCAACTCCTTCAAGTCTGGTTGTTCAGGTTGTGACATTTTACTTTTCAATTGTAATAACAAAAACTGTTGGTATTTTAGCATATGAAACTGACAGTTTAAGGCCCTCATGGATAAGGTAGCCGAGGTATATACCTTTTTTCCCCACCTTTCTGAGGATCTGGAATCTCCCTCGGAAGGCAATGGATTTTTGGCAATGGAGGCCTTAACTCCCTTAGGGCCCTGTGAGATGGTTTCTGGGTCAGCAGCATGGCTTTTGTATAGAAATTGGTGTGAGTCAGGGACCCTGTAGTACCTGTCAGGCTTAACTGGAGCTGGAGGTAGAGAGTCCGGGTTAAGGCAGGCCTCCGAGTAAACATCATCTAGGATGTCCAAGACAGAAGGTATAGCCAGAGGACTGTGCTGGGGTAACAAGAGAAATTCCCTGAGCCTTTTCTTGGAATCTGAATAATCCTGGCCTTCCCAGTGGAAGTGTTCCCTTAAGGTATGCAAGGTTTCCCCAAATGAGTAATCCTCAGGGGGGGATACAGAAGGGATGGACTCCCGCATCAGAGTCTTCAAAAGGGGAGTAAGACTGTTCCTGATCATCAGAGTGCTCTGAAATAATGGAGCCCTGATCAGAGGAGGGGGAATCTTCCTCCACTCTGGGCCTTTTGTCCGGTGGGGGCTGAGAACCTCTGATTAGAGTAATTAAATCCTCAGCCATTTTAAGCATCTGTTTCTTAGGCATGGGGCCTGGAGATGAGCCCTGTGTAGCTGGTCTCAGAGTGCATGGTTGCTTTAGACTTTGTGAAAGCCTTGATGGAGAAAGAAGAGGAAGGTCTGAAGACACCTTGAGTGGAGGTGGACCTGTCCACATTCTGTGTTTCAACGCCAAGAGAGGCTTCGGTATCTGTAGTCGGGGTGTGGGCCGAGGAGCCTGCGACCTCGGGCACAGGAGACACCGTTGTGTAATCAGGGGCTGCGTAGGCGCCTCGCTGAGAACCGGACCACGTGTAGTTGGCTTTGGCGTGGTGTCGGTAGAGGCCACGGACCTCGTGTGTCAGTCCTTGTCTTTGCGTTTTTTAGACAAAACCAGAGTCGGAGTATCCGACGACACAGTATAGTTAAATGCTTTCCCAAAATAATGCTGGGCGAACTCCGCCCGACGCTTAATAGTGCATTTGTTGAATGTAGCACAAAAGCGACAGACCGAGACGTCGTGGTCTGGGCCTAAACAAGGTATACAGAGGGAATGGAAATCCTTCTGCGGTATTTGCTTCCCACAAGAAATACAATTATTAACTTTGTCTGACATCGGTCTGAGGCAAGAAAAGTTTCCCCAACGGGGCACTTAGCTTTTAAGAAGACTTCGGTTTCCAAATTTTCGTAATCTCAGGAGCTGGCCGACTGGCACTTGCGAACTGCTTCTGCTTCGGGCACCGCGCGGCAAGAAAGACTGGAGAAAATGGCGTCGGCTGGTTCCTTTATACCCCGGTCGCACTGACGTCAGGGAAGAAGTGACGACAACCGACGTCGGACCTAGACTTTGGAATTCGGCCGACCGAGGACCCGACTGACGGCAAGAGAACCCATCTGTTATGACTGCAGCTGTATGCACGATGAACATCGGATGCAATGGCTTATCCACTTTGAAATTGTCTGCTTTGAAATAGCCTTTCCTTCTGATGCTGCAGCATATGACACTAGTAACTGCTCAGTTTTTCTTAGAGCTTTAGTCCTGCTCAAGCAGAATCTTAGCCGTCTGTGTACGTCCAAGAAATGCAGAATTCTCTCCCCTTTGTTCTGCGGATTTGGATAAAAAGTTAACAGATAAATTGTTTGGTTAAGAGCCACACTGGAAACCACCTTAGGCATAAAAATAGTATTTGTCCTCAGAGACATCCTATCTGGGTAAAATATGATAAAAGGCTCTACAGCCATGAGGGCTTGTAGCTCAAACTCTTCCTGCTGAAGTAATTGCTAATAGCAGAGCTATCTTCCATGATAAGAACTTTATATCAGCGGTAGCAGCTGGTTCAAATGGAGGCAGGGTGAGTGTTTCCAACACATAATTGAGGTCCCATGCAGGTAATGGTGATCTTCTAGGAGGCCTTAATTTTTTGGCTCCTCTAAGATACTGCTTTAGTAAAGGATGAGAAAAGATTGGTGGCTCTGTATTGTAATGAGCCGAAATGGCAGAGGCATGATTTTGATTGATGAGAAAGATAGGCCTTTGTCAAGCATCTCAGTTAAGTATTGTAATATCTGAGGAATATGGGGTTCTGCTGTATCAGTTCCTTGTGCTTGATTCCAAGCACAGAATCTCCTCTATTTGTCAGCATAAGATTTTCTAGTAGTAGGCCTTCTGGCTTCCAAGATGACATTCATCATAGCTTTTACTTGAGAGGTGTCATTTGTATGATTACAGGATTAGCCATGCTGCCAGGTTCAGAGTCTGTAGTTGATTGTGGAGGATCTGATTGTTTTGCTGGGATAGTAGTTGAGGTTTCTGAGGCAAGGTCCAAGCTGGGTACTGAGACAAGTTCCTTAGGATTGGGTACCAGTATTAGCGGGGCCAGTCGGGGGCAATTAATATCATCTTTGGCTTCTCTTGTCTGACTTTTAGGAGGACCATGGGTAGAAGAGGCAAAGGAGGAAAGGCATAGACTCATAGGTTTTTCCAACTGAAGGATAGGGCGTCCACTTTCCATGCTTGTTTGTGATAAGTCCTTGTGCAGAATCTTTTCAGTTGATAATTTTGAGGAGAGGCAAACAGATCTATGTCTGGGCTCCCCCATTTCTCTGTTATCATGCTGAAGACTTGTGGATCTAGTTTCCACTTGTGAGGATCCATAAGGTTTCTGCTTAAATCGTCTGCAAGAGTGTTTTGTTTTCCTGGCAGGAATTGAGCGTGAAGATGTATTTGGTAGGTCAAAGCTGTGTCCCACAGTACCATAACTACTCTGCAAAGGGGGTATGAGTGTGTGCCCCCTTGCTTGTTTATATACCACATGACTGTGGTGTCTGTCTTTATCAGTACTTGTCCCGGATGAAGTAAGTCCTTGAAGGCTGTTAGAGCATTTTTAACAGCTAGCATCTCTTTTTGGTTGATATGTAGATGCATTTGATTCGGTGCCCATATGCCCTGAATGCATCTTCCTGCCATGTGGGCCCCACAGGCATAATCTGATGCATCTGTTGTTAAGGTTTGGCTGGCAGGGGGTAGAGTGAAGGGCCGTCCCATGTTTTGGGACTGTGTGAATGTTGACTCCATAAACTTTTTAGGTACCACTGAAGTTTCCTCATTTGCAGTCTTGCATATGGAATTAGTAGGATGCAGGATGCCATGAAGCCCAGAGCCTGCAGAATTTGGCTTGCAGAAGACTGGGTCTTTGTTGCCATCAGTTTGAAGTAAGTAGTCAGTTGCCTGTCTTTGTCTGGTGTGAGGTAAGCCATCTGGGCAGTTGTATTCAAGCTTGCACCCAGGAATGTTATCTTTTGAGAGGGTACCAGTTGTGATTTATTTTAGTTTATTGTGTACCCTAGACATGTTTGAAGCCTTTTCTGACATCGGTAAAAAGCAAGAAAAAAGTTTCCCCAACGGGGTAGTTAGCTTTAGTGAAGACTTTGGTTCTGAAACTCAAACTCGAATATTTCAGTAGTCGGCCGACCAGCACTTGCGAAATGCTTCTGCTTCGGGCACCGCACAGCAAGAAAGACTAAAGAAAAATGGCATCCGCTGCATGTTTTATACCCCTGACGACCTGACGTCATGGAAGAGAAGACAGCAACCGACACATGACCCAAGACTTTGAAATTCAGGCCGACTGAGGGCAACCTGCCAGCAGATTACCCAAATGTAATGACTGCAACAGTGAAACACGAAGAACATCTAGGTCTTCTAATTTAAACAGACCAGAAATGCACACACACAGAAAACTGTAAATAACTCTATGTGGTAACAGTTTGTAGGTCCTGTAACTAAAACGGGCCTAGCCGTACAGAAAAAAAGTACCACAAGGACTAGGTCCTCTAACTTAAACGAGCCTAGCCCGGTGGGACAGAAAAAGTACAGTTGTGTACACTTACCATAAATGTAGATGTTAGAGTGTATTCACTGTTGCAGTCATTACATTTGGGTAATCTGCTGGCAGGTTGCCCACAGTCGGCCTGATTAACAAAGTCTTGGGTCCTGCATCGGTTGCTGTCCCTTCTTCCATGACACGAGGTCGTCAGGGGTATAAAACATGCAGCCGATGCTATTACATCAGTTTTTCTTGCCCCAGATGTCAGGTGCCCCCCAATGGGGAGCAAAATAAAATTAAAAACACAAAAATATACCTCCAACCAAAAGCAAATACACTAAAAAGGCTTTTAAGCATAGTAAAAGAAAGTAGAGGTATAGTAAGAGAAAAACAGAGGGCTGGAGGGAGGGTAACCAGGACTGCAACAGTGAATAAACTCTAACATCTACATTTACGGTGAGTGTACACAACTGTATTATGTTCTTCGTGTTTCACTGTTGCAGTCATTACATTTGGGTAGATTCCCAAAGCTATGGTTGGGAGGATGGATTTATACAGTATTAGGAGCCGCTATAAGGCACTGCAAGACAGCAGTGGCAAAGTCAGCTCTGGATTTAGAGAAAATTGGTAAATGATAATGCTTCGTGAAAGTATGAACTGAACTCCAGGTAGCAACTTCTAGAATATACCTGGTAGGAACACCTCTGAGAAAAGCTGCAGAAGTAGATGCAGCCCTGGTGGAATGAGATCTGATCCCCTGGGGGATACGTTTTCCATGGTGCTTATAGCAGAAATGAATGCAATGGCTTATCCATTTAGAAATGGTTTGTTTTGAAATAGCCTTTGCCTCTGCCCCTGCAGCAAATGCTACCAGCAGTTGTTCAGATTTTCTTTTAGGTTTAGTCCTGCAAGTAGAATCTAAGTTGTCTGTGCACATCCAATGAATGCAGAATCCATTCCCCTTTGTTCTGTGGATTGGGAAAGAAAGTTGCCAAATGAATGGACTGATTAAGAGCCACACTGGATACCACCTTGGGCATGAAGAATGGACTGGTCCTGAGTGACACCCTGTTCGCATGAAAGATGATGAAAGGCTGCGCTGCCATAAGGGCCTGTAACTCAGATATCCTTCTTGCTGAAGTGATTGCTAAAAGGAAGGCTGTTTTCCAAGAAAGAAATTTTAAGTCTGCAGTAGCAGCTGGCTTGAAAGGAGGTAGAGTGAGTTTTTCCAATACAAAGTTAAGGTCTCAGGAAGGGGTTGGAGCTCTCCTGGGTGGTCTCAAGTTTTTGGCCCCCTCTGAGGTACTGCTTGAGCAGAGGATGAGAGAAGAGGGAAGGTTCTGTGTCAAAATGAGTTGAAATGGCTGAGGAGTGGATTTTAATGGAGGAAAAAGAAAGGCCCTTGTGAAGCAACTCAGTTAAGTACTGTAAAATCTGAGGTAAATTGGGCGCTGCTGTGCTCATCCCTTGAGATTGATTCCAAGCACATAATCTTTTCCATTTGTCAGCATAAGATTTTCTACTACTAGGTCTTCTCGCCTCCAAGATGACATCCAACATAGGTTTGCTGAGGGATGCTAAGGGTGAATTTAAGTGATTAGCCAAGCTGCAAGGTTCAATGTTGGGAGCTGAGGGTGCAGAATTTGGTTCTCCTGCTGAGACAGTAAGGAAGGTGTCTAAGGCAGGTGCCATGGAGAAATTTGTGACACACTGCCCAAGAGTGGGTACCAGTGTTGGCATGGCCAGTCTGGAGCAATCAAAATCATTCTTGGTTTGTCCAGTTTGACTTTTAGCAGAACTTTGGAGAGCAGAGTCAGAGGGGGAAAGGTGTAGACTGATAAGATTTTTCCAGCTGAATGACAGAGCATCCCATTTCCAGGCTTTGTTGCGAGGAGTCCTTGTTCAAAATTTGTCCAACTGGTAGTTGTGGGGGGGCAAATAGATCCATGTCTGGGCTTGTCAACATGTTGAAAATTCATGGTTCCAGCTTTCACTCGTGTAGGTCCATGAGATTTCTGCTTAGTTCGTCTGCCAGTGTATTCAGTTTTTCTGGCAGGAATTGAGCATCTAGTTGCACTTGGTAGCTCAAGGCCGTGTTCCACAATGCCATGGCTAGTCTGCAGAGGAGGTAGGAATGTGTACCCCCCCCCCGCCTGTTTATGTACCACATAACCGTGGTGTTGTCCGTCTTTACCATTAGTTGTCCTGGATGAATGTAGTCCTTGAAGGATGTCAGAGCATTCTGTACAGCTAACATTTCTTTTTGATTGATATGTAGGTGCATTCGATTTGGGTTGCATTTGCCCTGAATGCACTTCCCTGCCAGGTGAGCCCCCCATGCATAGTCTGATGCATCTGTAGTTAGGGTGTGGGCGGCATGGGGTAGTGTGAATGGCAGTCCCTTGTTTTGGTGGCAGGCCTCTGCCCACCATAGGAACTCCAGGCGTAGGTAAGGTATGACAGGAACCATTGCTTCCAGGCTGTGACAATGTTGACTCCATAAACTTTTTAAGTACCACTGAAGTCTTGCATATGGAATTAGAGGAATGCAGGAGGCCATGAACCCCAAGGCTTGCAGTATTTGTCTTGCAGATAGCAGGGTAAGTAATTTACCAAATGAATTTGCTTTTCTGGCGTGAGGAAAGCCATCTGGGCAGCTGTAATCAAGCTTGCACCCAGGAATGTAATCTGTTGAGAGGGTACCAGTTGTGATTTCTTTTCGTTTATGGTGTACTCTAGACAAGTTAGAACCCTTTTTACAAACGCCAGATGATTTATAAGCACGGCCTGGTTTTCTGCCTGAATTATACAATCGTCTAGGTATGGATATATTTGAATATTTCTTTATATGCAAAATGCAATTACTGGATCCAGGCACTTTGTGAATACCCTGGGCGCAGCAGACAAGCCAAAGGGCAGTGCAGAGAACTGATAATGCAAATAGCCTGCTTTGAAGTGTAGGTATCTTCTGCAAGATTCCCTGATTGGGATATGCAGGTAAGCTTTTTTTAAATTTAGAGTTGCCATCCAGGCATCTTTGCTTAGCATGGGAAGTAACTGGTTAATAGTAAGCATCTTGAATTTTGGAATATCCAGAAAGGTGTTTAGAGTAGACAGGTCCAGAATTGGATGCCAAGATTTGTCTTTTCTGGGTACCAGGAAAAGCCTGGAATAGAAGCCTTGTCTCTTTTCCTCTTCTGGTACCGGTTGAATAGCCCCCATGTTTAAGAGGGAAAGTACTTTTTTCTGAGCCTCTGCCCACTGATTTGGGGGCAGGTCTGGCCACCCGTTTGGTGTTGGCAAAGTGTGGAAATTAAATCTGTATCCCTGGGACATTATATTTAAAACCCATTTGTCCTGGGTTATTAGTTCCCAGTTTTTTTGCATGAAGAACAATCTTTCCCCCCAAAGGGGCGACTGAAAGTTAAGTGCTTGGCAATTTTAAAGGAAAGTCATTGAGACTGTTTACCATAGGGGGTGTCTTGTTATTTCCAGATTTGGAAGTGGATGCCCCCGCATTGCTTAGTTCTGAGAGTCCCTTGGGACAGAAACCTGGTGCTTTTGGTGTGTCTGGGTTTGATACGAGTGGATCTGGAAGGAGCTGGAAAGGACCAATTCTTAGTAGCCCAGTGCCTACTAAATCTTGGAGGTTGCACTTGCAAGAAATCTTTTACAGTTTGCATAGATTTAGCTTTATCTTCCATCTTTTTTAGAACTTCTTCAGCCTTATTGCCAAGCAGGAGGTCCTGATTTAAAGGAGCATCCAACAATTTTGCTTTAACATGATCAGGCAGAGACTGCTCCTTAAGCCAAGCATGCCTTCTAAGCACAGACCCAGTAACCGCAGCCTTGCAGGAGGCCTCTAAAGAATCAAAACCACATTGCAAAGTATGTTTTCCAACTTGTTCAGCAGAATGCAACAAATCCTGTAAATCTTTATTGTCCACAGTCAGAAATCATTTTCTGTTTAAGCAGTCCCATGATGATGTTGTATCTTTCGGCTTTTCCCGGTTTGGGGTTGCCACAGCGGAACTCCGGTCCACTAATGATTGGCAGTAGATTTTTACATACCGAGTTGCCAGCCCTGACGCACAACCTTCAACGAAGGTACGCCCATTCACGCATGTCTCCACACAGAAGACGCTCTAGCTGAGAGTCGAACAGGACAACGTCTTACTGTGAGGCGACAACGCTACCTTAAGCAGTCCCATAACATGCTGTTGGTATTTTAGCATATGAAATTGGCAGTTTAAAGCCCTGATTGCCAAGGCTGCAGACGTACAAACCTTTTTACCCCATCTATTCAGCACCCTGTAGTCTCTATCCGAAGGGGTAGGATTTTTGGCAGTAGAAGCCTTAATGTCCTTGGGCCCCTGAGAAATGGTTTCTGGATCCGCACCAGGATTTTTGAAAGGGAACTTATGGGACTCAGGAACCCTGTAGTATCAGGTTTACTAGGAGCTGGAGGCAGGGAATCAGAAGCCATACTGGATTCCAAAAACACATCATCAACAATGTCTAATAAAGGAGGTATATCCAAAGGCCTATGCTGAGGAAGAAGGAAATCCCTAAGCCTCTTTTTAGACTCAGAAAATTCCTGACTTTCCCAGTGGAAATGCTCCTTTAAAGTATGTAAAGTTTCCCCAAAAGAAAAATCCTCAAGGGGGAAGCAGAGGGAATGGAATCCTCTGCATCAGAATCCTCATAAATCTAGGTCATTGGGAGAATTAGAAGAAACAGAGTCCTGATCATAAGATTCATAGTCAAGGTCAGACCTAGGCCTCTTAGAAGGGGGGGGGGGGGTTGACCACCCCTGATTAGAGTAATAAGATCTTCAGCCATTTTGATCATTTGAATTTTAGGCACAGGGGCCTGAACATGTGGCCTGGGCATCATTTTTTTAGATGTAGATCGAGATTTAGGCCTTAGAATAGAAGGTGGAGTTAGTTTAATATGCAAGTCTGTAGGCCTGAAAACACCCTCAGAAGCCGGTGCCTAAACATCTGCAGGTTCCATAGGTGAAGCATCTCACAGCCTACCGGACTCTGAATGAGTTTCAGTAGAGGCCTGCGAGTCAGAGGTAGCGGGTATCAGGGGCTGCGAAAGTGCCTCACTGAGTACCGGCAAACTGGCGATTGGCTTAGGAGAAGCGTAGTCTGCAGTTTGGAACCTCAATGGCTGTCTCTGTCTTTTTCTTTGCGTTTTTTCGGAATTCTGGTAGTTGGATGGCTAACCAACATCATTTCTGGATAATTAAACCGAGAACTGAAATATTTAGAGGCAAAAATGTACAGACGACGGACAGTGCGCTGATTAAATAAAGTACAAAACCGACAGCAAGGTATGTCGTGGTCAGGGCCTAGGCAAGGAATACAGTACAAATGAAAATCTTTATGAGATATTTGCTTCCCACAAGTAATGCAATTATTAACTTTTACTGACATCGGTAAGGAGCAAGAAAAAGTTTCCCCAACGGGAAGTTGAAGACTTCGGTTCTGAAACTCAAAAACGAAAATTTCAGGAGTCGGCCGACCAGCACTTGCAAACTGCTTCTGCTTCGGGCACCGCACAGCAAGAAAGACTGATGTAATGGCGTCGGCTGCATGTTTTATACCTCTGACAACCTGACGTCATGGAAGAAGGGACAGCAACTGACGCAGGACCCAAGACTTTGTTAATCAGGCCGACTGAGGGCAACCTGCCAGCAGATTACCCAAATGTAATGACTGTAACAATGAAACACAAAGAACATCTGGGTCTTCTAATTTAAATAGACCAGAAAACACACACACAGAAAACTGTATATAACTCTATGTGGTAACATTTAGAAGAAAAAAACTAACGTACTAAGGAGGAACTCCAATCCTTAGCAAATAACCAGCGGATCCCTGCCAAAAATACAATCTCAGATTAAAGAAACTAAGCCGCAAATAACGGTCTAGAAAGACAACAGAATAACAGGAGCCCCTGTTAACTAACAGCGGAAAACCACCACAAACTAACAAACTACCTGATAAAGAAAAAAAAAACGCAACGGCACCTACAAGAACTCTAATCTGGCACACAGGATACCAAACTAACAACAAGTTTAAGCTAAGAATGCACAGAAAAGAGCAAACAACACTACTGCCTAAGATAATATCACCTTACAACACCGTAATAACTGTAATACAAAATTTAAATAGAATTTTAACACTTAGCCAGAGCCAAGAGAAGCACAACCGACTCGTTACCGCGGCAATCAAGATCTGGGGTTTGTACTGGTGCACTATGGGATACCTGCTTAGCCACGAGCCAACCAGAAGTCTTCAAGCTTGTAAATTGGCCAAGTCGGAGCAGAGGATTGGCTCCGAACCCATATGTAAAAATGAAGGCGAGATTGGACTACAAAACATTGAATGTTAGGCCGTTGTCTATTGTGACACCAAGTAGTTTGGGTTGGTTAACTGGTTCTATTATAGTGCCATTAGTGGAGTAAATGGAGAGAGGAGGTGGTTTTGCTTTGGATTTCCTGTTGGAGACTATCATTAATTTTGTTTTGTTTGGGTTTAGGATTAGTTGAAATTCATTTAGGTAATTTTCAATATCCTTTGCAGTTTATCTTGGAGTTCTTGTGGTGTGGGGGCAGAGCAAATAAGAGTAGCATCGTCAGCATATTGAATGACCGAAGCAGATTTAGTGGCAGTGTTTAGACTACTTGTGAATATAATAAAAAGAAGAGGGCCAAGGATGGAACCCCAACAGAAACTGGGAGGAGTGTGGAGAGTTTATTATCCCATTTATTTAACTGTTGTCTATTAGTAAGGTAGCTAAAGAAGCAGTTTAGAGCTGAAGATTTGATGATAAAGGAGGCTAGAGTGTTGAGTAGTAGTTGGTGGGATACTGTATCAAAAAGCTTTGGACATATCAAGGAATATAGTAGAGACTAGATGTCCACTGTTTTTGTGGAGGTTGATGTAGTTAGTAAACTTATGAGGGCTGTGGAGGTACTCTGTTTTGGACGGAGGCCGTGCTGTGAACTAGATAAGATGTTATTTGTAGCGAGGTGGTCTAGGAGCTGCTTATCGATACATTTCTGTAAGATTTTGGCTAGGGGTGAGAGAATGACAATTGGCTGATAATTAGAGAGATCTTTAGATGGGCCTCCCTTGTGAAGGGGGATGATCTGAAATATTTTCCACAGTATGGGGACCTATTGTTCTGTGCTGGATTTATTGATTAGGATAGATATGGGATAGACGATGGAGCTTGCAGCAGTTTTTAAGAAGGCATTAAGGAGTTGGTCAGCTGCTACACAGGTAAGGCTTTAGTTTTGATAAGAGTTTTTTGATATAAGAGGTTTGTATGGGTTTAAAAGAGAAGTAGATGGGTTTAGAGTTAGTGGAGGTAGGCACTGTAAGGAGTTGGTTAGACTTGTTTAAAACTGAGGTGATAGTTGTGATGAAATGAGAGTTAAATTGGGATGCTAAGCATTAGGCCATGGTGGTGCAGCGGTTAGTGTTGTTGCCTTACAGCAAGAGGTCCTCCCGTTCGATTCTTGGCTGGAGCGCCTTCTGTGTGGAGTCTGCATGTCCTCCCCGTGGTCTAGTGACATTTAAAGACATGCAGGTAGGTGCATGAATGGGTGTGCCTTCTTTGAAGGTTGGGCATCGGGCTCGCAACTCGGCACTGTAAAAAAATCCACTGCCAATCATTAGCAGATTGGAGTTCCGCTGTGGCGACCCCTAACTGGGAAAAGCTTAAAGAGCTAAGCATTCAGTGCTATTTGTTGTTGCTGGTGCAGAGGTAGAGGTTTTGCCATGGTTGAGGAGGTTGTTAAAGTTTTGCCAAAATTTTTGTGGGTTATTTATGTGTTTTTGCTGACACAGAAAATAAGATTTTTTTGGCAGATATTTAATTCTTAGTTAGGTTTCTTAGTTGTTTATAAGAGGTGAGGTTTTCTGAGGTTTTGGAGGTTTGATAAGCAGTCCAGGTTCTATCCCTTTGTTTATGTTTAATAACAGATTTAGCATCTTTGGTTATCCGAGGTAGGTTTTTGGCTTTGGAGCGTATTTTTCTTGTTGGAGCAAGGTTATTACGATGTTGAGGAAGGTATCATTAAAATATTGTACAGCTTGGTCTAGGTGGAGTGATTTTAGAGGCGACCAGTTGCAGTTTTGAAGAAGGCAATTTAAGATGGTAGGGGAAAATTTTATTTTGTTGCATATGTGTTTGAAAATGACATTACAGGGGGAGTGAATGCGTTTCCTTAGCAGAAAGCTAGGGGAGTGATCACTGACAGAATCGGGGAGGCACCCAGCCTGGTGGGCAAAGTTGGGTTTACTGGTTAGTATCCAGTCTAGAATAAATTCTTAGTGTGTTTATCGATTCTAGTGGGGAAGTTTATAGTTTGGGTGAAACTGAATAGAATAATAATATTGGAGGGGTTGTCAGATGAGCAGGATAGCCAGTCCAAGTTGAAACTGCCTAGCACTATAGTTTCTTGTTTGAAAGTAGAGGATGCGCAGGATAGGAGACTTTCAGTGGTAGGTAGATTATTTCCTGGTGGTAGGTAGGAGGCAATAATTATGATGGTTTTGTGTGGATTTACTTCAAAATTGTGTGGTTAGAATTTCTGCTTCTGATAGATCTGGGGGAGTACAGATTAATTTTTCAATTTTGAGGAAATTTTTATAAATGATGGCAATGCCTCGATTTTTTTTTGTGTGATACTTCTGAGGTTAAAATTATACTGCGGTGGTGGTACTGCAGTGGTGTTGTCGCCTTACAGTTAGATGTTGCCCGTTCGATTCTCAGAGCGTCTTCTGTGTGGCGACATGCGTGAATGGGCGTTCCTTCGTTGAAGGTTGAAGGTTGTGCGTTAGGCCCAGCAAGCCAGCACGTAAAAATCTACTGCCAATCATTAGCGGACCGGAGTTCCGCTGTGGCGACCCCTAACTGGGAAAAGCCGAAAGACACAAACTTCTGAGGTTAAAATTAGTTATGCATAAATCTGATTTGGAATTTTTTAGGGAAGGAAGGTGGAGGGTAGTGTTAGCAGATGTTGTGGTTGTTATTGGGTGGGGGTGGGAGTAGCTGCGTGGGTCCTGGTTCAGGACATATGTCAGCTTGTCAAAAACAATTGCTCTCTTCCATCTTAAGAACTTCAGCTGAGGGATTTCCAAACAAACTTTTTATCAAACAGGGTATTTAAAAGCTGAGCGCTAACATCTTTGGAGAAGTTTTGCAGTCTCACCCAGGCATTTCTGTGCATAACTACTCCAGTCACTGCAGTCCTGGAAGCAGTTAACTGCAAGTTAAGTGCACTTAATGGAGTGTTACTGACTTGGGAAGCAGAATCTCAAGACTTGGCCAAAAGCTGATGCGTACTGGCAAAACAGATTTATTTTAACTTTATTTTTCGGGGAAAGTCCCTTTTCAGCAGAGGCCTGGCGCAAAAAGCTCTAAAAGAAATATTAACAGTATTACATATGCAACTTGATGAATGAACAGAAAAATATTTACAGCACGTACTTTTAACAATAGTATATATGAGATCTGAGAATGAATGCACTGAAAATTTTGCAGCATTATACACAAAACAAGTATGAATAATTCCAGAAGTGGTCTGTTAAACTATAGAGTATTATACAACACAGCAGTACAATGGAAACAAAGAAGATTAGACAACTGAGCAATAGCACAACAGATGGATTTCCTTAGATGCACTTTGCACAGAAATGGTGCAGAAGAGAGTAAACTACTTCAATTACATTTGAAAACAAAGTGGCTAAGAATGTTTTAGCCTGTGGAACAGCAGCCACATAGCCAGGAGTCAAGCAGGAATAGTTTTATTTTTCCTTGATGGTATGCAGGTTTTTGATGACTCTGACTGGAGGGGGAATTGAGTTCCAAGATTAGAAGATACAACTAGAATAAAGAGCACTGCCTACTTTGTTGAGGGGCACTGTCAATTGTGAGGAGATCTTTATCAGTACAACAGAGGGCCCTGTTAGCAGAGTAAGAGTGTAGGTTACTTCTTTGTGCAGGGCATTTTTCAGGGAGGAACGCTAACCTCTGTGCAAATTGTGGTTGAAACTAGGCAAGATAAATTCAGGTCAGTTGAGGTGTTTGAGGGCAATACAGTGATGTCAGAATAAGATCTGTTGGAAGTAAATTAGCTACTTTTTTGTAGCACTGTTCCAATTCGCTCATTATAGTGGAATGCAGTTACTGAAAATGGGAGTGGCATACAAAAGTGTGGGCAGAAGATAGCCGGATGCCAAGGTTTTCCTTCTACATTCAGTAAAGTATTGTTAGGCAATAATAAATAACACCAGTTTGTTAACCTGGTGGACCCATTGGGCATGCAAGTCCCTTTTCAGGGGCGACATGGGAGCAATGCCTGGTTAAGTGACTTACTCAAAGTAAGTAAATGAGAACTGAGGGAATCAAACATCATACCACTTGACCCTCCCCTGATGGGTTTTTCTATATTGTTTTCTGAAAGTGGAAGTAGTATTTCATGGTGTTGTCTATTATAATCTCTAGTAATTTAGCTTATTTGAAGAGGTGATTTAAAAGTCAGTTTTATGTTTAGCATGACACTAAGGAGTGAACAGAACTTTTGTCTTTTTTGGGTTTAGTATTAAGACCGATTTAGCTAACCAATTTTCTATGGTGGCAAAATAATCTTGTGTGAGCTGTTAGAGAAGGATGGGATTTGGGGCAGAGCCAATAACGGAGGGATCATCAGGGTACTGGATTAGTTTGGCACGTTTTGAAGCAGGATGTAAGTTTTTTTTTTTTTTTTTAACAAGAAATCTCTATTAAATTATCGCTTATAACATAGGCAAACATTTACATAAATGAAAAAAAAATATTGACACATTTTTAGTTAACAAGCATTATACATCACTTATGATCTATCTATTGTGAGTCAAACATTATCCTGCTTCCTTTTAGACCTCATTCCTCCTCCTCCAGAATATTATTCTGCATGTGCTGTTCCCATAATTCCTATTTCTTTCTATGTAATTTAATCATACCCTTTTCTAAAGAACTCCACTCACAATGATAAAGACCCGACTGGTCTGGTATTAGGTAATAAAGGTTAAACGCAGCTTCCCCAACAAGAACACTTTAATGGACACAAAACATCAAAATTCACGACAGAAACATAATCCACTACGAAAATCACTGTTGTTAAGTGCTTTCATCCGCCAAAGAACCCATTTCCAGTTGTTTTATCTCTGTTACTACATTCATTACTTGTAGAACAGTTGGTTTAGACTTTAATTTCCGTTTTCCAGTAATCACTTTTTGGCACCCACCATAATTAGACTCAACAAGGCCTTACTATATCTAGACAATTCTGATTCTGTATCATAGCTCAAAAAAAAAAGTAATTTCTCAGTTAAACCACTTTGCTCACACAGTACTTCTGATATAGTCTCCAGGGAACTTTTAACATCTGTCAACTCACTGCACTCCCAAAATATGTTCCCAATTACTTATTTCTTTCCATCACACCTCCAACATTTATTTGCCGGAGGCAAATAAAGATCATGGACGGCGCAGTGGTGCAGCGGTAACGTTGTTGCTTCACAGCAAGAGGTTCTCCGGTTCGATTCTCGGCTGGGGTGCCTTCTGTGTGGCGTCTGCATGTCCTCCCTGCGTTTGTGTGGGTTTCCTCCAGGTGCTCTGGTTTCTTCCCACGTTACAAAGATGTGCATCTGGAGCCTTTCTCCCCGGGCCTCCGCTGAAAATTGGCTTCGTTCCAAGTCGGACTTTCCCAGTTAACAAATGTTAAATAAATAAAATTCTCTGTGGAGTCTATATATTAAAGAAGAGACATCCGAGTATGCAGCCTTGGAGAATACCAGCAGATGCTGGTAAAAGATAAAAATTACAAGATTATTTAACTGCTTGCAACCTATCAGAGGGGTAGCTGTGGAACCATGGCAGACTGTAGGGCCAAGTGAAGACAACTGATGGAGCAGTTTATTGAGAGAGAGAGTTTATTATGAGAGAAGGCTTTAGATAGGTCTAACAAAACAGCTAAAATATTTATTGTGTTACGGTTGTGACTGATAATGCTGATGAAGTCTAATACTGTGATAGTAGTACTGTGGTTTGGTCTGAAGTCATGTTGAGTGGAGGAGAGGAAGTTAATGTTAAGAACGTGACTGAGGAGCTGGGAATGAATACACTGTTCCACGATTTTTGAGAAGGTGAAAAGTACAGCTATGGGACTACAGTTGGAGAGATCAGTTGTGTTTCCATCTTTAAGCAAGAGTAGGGTAAAATGATTTCTTCCATAGGAAGGGCATGTAGGACTTTTGGAAGGATCTGTTAATGATGAATTGAGATGGAGTAAATCAATAGCTTCTGCTGCGAATTTCAAGTATTCACTGGGAACATTACGTGCAAATAGGGCAAAAGATTTTGGTTTTTGCAGGTTTTGTTTATGTTACAAATTGAGAGTACTGAAAGACAAACTACTAGAATTATTACTGAATTAGAGGCCATGTTAGACTACATGATTGGTGTCTTATGTTTAAATGCAGACTTCATGGTGTTATTGAAGCGGGAGTTGAATAATGAAGTAGTACTTTCTTGGCTGAAGTATGGGCATAGATTGGGTTGCTGTATTTCATCTGGGGATAAGTTGTCTGATGGAACTTCAGAAAGTAAATGGATTTTTATAGTGATTATTCTGTACTATACTGGTGGTTTACTTTATTGTGCTTAACTTTTATTTTGTTACTGTTGCAAAGGTATCTATGGTCTATGGTTTTGGAGATATTTTTGGTTATCTGCCATGCTTTCCAAGCCTGGTCTCTATCCTGAATATTTTTCTTGTAGGTGTAGATTGCCAAGGGGCAGTACTTTAACTCTCTATGTATGAATGTTTGTTTAGAACATTAAGGAAAATACTATAAAATATGCTGAAAGCATGTTCCAGGGATATGGTTTTTAGAATGTGACAATTAACAGAGGCAAGAGTGGCTATGAAAGTTTATTTACTGAAGTTAAATTTTCTTCTTCTTTAAAATGGTACTTCTTGGGACAAGAAGTATTGCATCTGCGAACAAAGGCTGGAAAATGATAGCTAAATGTACCTGGTAAAGTGCCTTAATATTAAATTTTAGCAGATTTATTTGTAAGAATCCAGCCTAGTATGTATTCCACCTGTAACTATAATTTTCTTCAGAAATCAATATGAGGCAAAATTTTCAGTATGTCTAGCTTACACTCTGTAAAGCATATGGAAATCTGTTATCAGCCAAGTAACTCAGAAACCTGAAGGACAATATACCAGAGGCATAAACAAGCTTCACAAACTAATCCATGGCCCAAAAATCTTTATTCAGAGGATGGCTTGCAGCTGCCTCCTCTGAAGGTTGATTTTTTTTTTTTTTTTTAAAGCTGTTGCCATCAATATGAAGTTAGCCTAGACAGTCTGATGATCTGTAATGCATTACTTCTGGTATTTCCCTAGACACGGGATCAATGAAGGGAGACTTGGGAAAGTTTCAATACCATCCAGATCAGTGTCTGTTGTGGGGGGCTCTGCTAAGGAGTCCAGATACCTCTTTCTGCATTTCCTCTTCTTTGCTACATATGTAAGGGACTCATCTGAGTGCTCTGGTGAAGATTCTGCCCTGGGGACTATCAGCAGTTTTCTGGCCTTCTTGAATTTAGGTTAAAGGACTGAAGCATCTGAATGAAGAGGAACCCAGAGATGGAGTCAAAGAGGAAGCAGACTCATGAGGCTATCAACACAATGGTTATCATCAAAACAGTCTCCCTGAGGGTACCAAAGCCAATGACACCAAAGATGGTCTCCCAGTCGATACTGGTGCCCAAAATGCCAATGCTGACTCAGACAGACAGCATCCCAATACCAGCACTGATACCAACTGTGACCGAGGCTAAACAGCTATGTGTTCAAAGGCCAATGAATTCAACACAGAAAAAGGAACCAAAGGAACAGTACAGTTGTGTACCTACCATAAATGTAAATGTTCGAGCGTATTTACTATTGCAGTCATTACTCTTGGGTTATCCTGCTGGCAGGCTACCCGCAGTCGGCCTGAATTCCAAAGTCTTGGTTCGGCGTAGGTTGCTGTCGCCTTTTCCCTGACATCAGTGTGCCAGGGGTATAAAAGATGCAGCCGACCACATTTTCTTCAGTTTTTCTTGCCCCAGATGTCAGGTGCCCCCAAAAGGGTAGGCTAAATAAATTATGCCAATAAACATGCATGCACTAAAGTAAACATTTCCTTCATCTATAAGCAAATACACCACATAGGTTGTATAGAATAGAGAAGAACAGACAAGACCCAGCAAAAGAAAAGGGGGTGGAGGGAGGGTAACCTGGACTGCAACAGTGAATACACTCGAACATCTACATTTATGGTAGGTACACAACTGTACTATGTTCATCGTGTTTCACTGTTGCAGTCATTACTCTTGGGTTGAATCCCAAAGCTGAGGATGGGTGGCTGGGCTAAACAGGATTAGGAGAGGCTGCAGTGGCAAAGCCTGCTCTGGATTTAGAGTACAGAGGTAAGTGATAGTGCTTTGTAAAAGTGTGCACTGAACTCCAAGTTGCAGCCTCTAAGATGTCTTTGGTTGGTACTCCTCTGAGGAAGGCTGCTGAAGTGGCTGCTGCTCTGGTTGAATGTGGCCTAATGCCCTTAGGCACCGATTTGCCATGCTGTGAGTAGCAGAAAAGTACAGTTGTGTACCTACCATAAATGTAGATGTTCGAGTGTATTCACTGTTGCAGTCATTACACTTGGGTTGTCCTGCTGGCAGGCTACCCGCAGTCGGCCTGAATTCCAAAGTCCTGGTCCGGCGTCGGTTGCTGTCGCTTCTTCCCTGACGTCAGTGCGCCAGGGGTATAAAAGATGCAGCTGACGTCATTTTCTTAAATTTTTCTTGCCCCAGATGTCAGGTGCCCCCCAAAAGGGAAGGCTAAAAATTATGCTCATAAAAAAGCATGCACAAACATAAACATTACCTTCATCTACAATCAAATACACCACATAGGTTGTATAGAATAGAGAAGTACAGATAAGTCCCAGAAATGAAAGGGGGATGGTGGGAGGGTAACCTGGACTGCAACAGTGAATACACTCGAACATCTACAATTATGGTAGGTACACAACTGTACTATGTTCATCGTGTTTCACTGTTGCAGTCATTACACTTGGGTTGAATCCCAAAGCTGAGGTTGGGTGGCTGGGCCTAAATAGAATTAGGAGTGGCTATGAGGTCCTGCAGAACTGCAGTGGCAAAGCCTGCTCTAGATTTAGAGTAAAGAGGTAAGCGGTAGTGCTTTGTAAAAGTGTGCACTGAAGTCCAAGTTGCAGCCTCCAAAATGTCCTTGGTTGGTACCTCTGAGGAAGGCTGCTGAAGTGACTGCTGCTATGGTTGAATGTGACCTAATGCCCTTAGGCACTGATTTGCCATGTTGTGAATAGCAGAAACTAATGCAGTGGCCTATCCATTTTGAAATAGTCGGCTTTGAAATAGCTTTTCCTTGCGATCCTGCAGCATATGCCACTAAGAGTTGCTCAGTCTTTCTGAAAGCTTTAGTTTTGTCCAAGTAGAAGCGTAGCTGTCTGTGAATGTCCAAAGAATGCAGATGTCTCTCCCCCTTATTCTGTGGGTTTGGATAAAAAGGTAGGCAAATGAATGGTTTGGTTAAGAGCCACGTTGGACACTACCTTAGTCATAAATGTTGGGTTTGTCCTTAGAGAAACCCTGTCCGGATGGAAAATAATAAAATGTTCCACAGCCATTAGTGCCTGTAACTCTGAGACTCTTCTTGCTGAAGTTATTGTTAGAAGAGCAGCTGTTTTCCATGATAAGTATTTCATCTCAGCTGTATTGGCTGGCTCAAAAGGAGGCAGTGTGAGCTTTTCCAAGACAAAATTGAGGTCCCATGCAGGTAATGGAGCTCTCCTTGGAGGTCTTATGTTTTTGGCTCCTCTGAGGTACTGCCTTAGCAGTGGATGTGAAAAAATAGGTGGGTCCGTATTGTAATGAGCTGATATGGCAGAGGCATGAATCTTAATATATGAGAAGGATAGGCCTTTGTCCAGCATCTCAGTTAGGTATTGTAAAATCTGAGGAATATTTGGTACAAGCGTGTCCCTTCTGTGAGCCTGGTTCCAAGCACAGAATCTCTTCCATTTTTCTGCATAAGAATTTCTGGTGCTGGACCTCCTGGCCTCCAAAATAACATCCATAACTGCTTTAGAGAGAGGTGTGTTCTGAATGGTTACATTATCTGCCATGCAGCCAGATTTAGGGTTCTGAGTTGGCTGTGCAGGATCTGACTGTTTTGTTGCGTCAGCAAATGAGGAATTTGAGGTAATGCCCCAAGCTGGGCCTTGAGACAAGCTTTTTAGGATTGGGTACCAGTGCTGGCGTGGCCAGTCTGGGGCAATCAGTATCATTTTTGGCTTCTCTTGTCTGACCTTTAGGAGTACCTTGGGGAGGAGAGGCAGTGGAGGAAAGGCATATACTGTAAGAGCTTTCCAGCTGAATGATAGGGAGTCCACTTTCCATGCTTGTTTGTGATAAGTCCTTGTGCAGAATCTCTGTAGTTGGCAGTTGTGAAGGGAGGCAAATACATCTATGTCTGGGCATCCCCATTTCCTTGTTATCATGCTGAAGATTTGTGGATCTAGTTTCCACTCGTGAGGGTCCATGAGGTTTCTGCTTAGTTTGTCTGCCAGAGTATTTGTCTTTCCTGGCAGGAATTGTGCTTGCAGGTGTACTTGATAAGCAATGCTGTGTTCCACAAAGCCATGGCTTGTCTGCAGAGGGGGTAGGAATGTGTGTCTCCTTGCTTGTTTATGTACCACATGACTGTAGTATTGTCTGTTTTTAGCCTGCCAGCAGGATAACCCAAGTGTAATGACTGCAACAGTGAAACACGATGAACATCGAATGCAATGGCCTATCCATTTTGAAATAGTCTGTTTTGAGATAGCCTTTCCTTGAGATCCTGCAGCATATGCCACTAAAAGTTGCTCAGTCTTTCTGAAAGCTTTAGTTCTGTCCAAGTAGAAGCGTAGCTGTCTGTGTATGTCCAAATAATGCAGAAGTATCTCACCCTCGTTCTGTGGGTTTGGATAAAAGGGAGGCAAGTGAATGGTTTGGTTAAGGGCCACAATGGACACCACCTTAGGCATAAATGTAGGGTTCGTCCTCAGAGAAACCTTGTCTGGATGAAAGATGATAAAAGGTTCCACAGCCATGAGTGCCTGTAACTCCGAGACTCGTCTTGCAGAGGTTATTGCTAGGAGAAGAGCTGTTTTCCAGGATAAGAATTTTATATCAACTGTTGAGGCTGGCTCAAAAGGAGGCAGTGTGAGTTTTTCCAATACATAATTGAGGTCCCATGCAGGTATTGGTGCTCTCCTTGGAGGTCTTATGTTTTTGGCCCCTCTGAGGTACTGCTTTGTCTGACCTTTAGGAGTACCTTGGGGAGGAGAGGTGGTGGAGGAAAGGCATATACTGTTAGGTTTTTCCAGCTGAATGATAGGGCATCCACTTTCCATGCTTGCTTGTGATAAGTCCTTGTGCAGAATCTCTGTAGTTGGCAGTTGTGAGGGGAAGCAAATAGATCTATGTCTGGGCATCCCCATTTCCTTGTTATCATGCTGAAGACTTGTGGATCCAGTTTCCACTCGTGGGGATCCATGAGGTTTCTGCTTAGTTAAATCTGCCAGAGTATTTATTTTTCCTGGCAGGAATTGTGCTTGCAGGTGAACTTGATAAGTCAATGCTGTGTCCCACAAAGTCATGGCTGGTCAAAGAGGGGGTAGGAATGTGTGCCCCCGCTTGTTTATGTACCACATGACTGTAGTAGTGCCCGTCTTCATCAGTAGTTGTCCTGGATGAAGTAGATCCTGAAATCTGTCAGGGCATTCTGAACAGCCAGCATCTCTTTTTGATTGATATGAAGATGCATCTGGCTTGCGGGCTATGTGCCTTGAATAAATTTTCCTGCCATGTGGGCCCCCCAGGCATAATCTGATGCATCCGTTGTTAGTGTCTGCCTGGCTGTGGGTAAAGTGAATGGCTGTCCCTTGTTGTGGTGACAGGCCTGTGCCCACCATCGAAACTCCTGTTGCAGGCAGGGAATGAGGGTAATTAATGTTTCCAGGCTGTGGCAATGTTGAGACCAAACACTTTTTAAATACCACTGTAGTTTCCTCATATGCAGTCTGGCATATGGAATTAGCAGAATGCAGGATGCCATGAAGCCCAAAGCTTGCAGAATTTTTCTTGCAGATAACTAGGTCTTTGTTGCCAACATTTTAAAGTAAGAAGTCAGTTGCCTTTGTTTGTCTGGCGTGAGATAAGCCATCTGGGCAGTTGCATTTAAGCTTGCACCCAGGAATATTATCTCTTGAGAGGGTACCAGTTTTGATTTATTTTCGTTTGCTGTGTACCCAAGGCAAATTAGTAATCTTTTTACAAACTCCAGATGCTTTAGTAGAATGTCTTTGTTCTCTGCTTGAATAAGACAGTCGTCCAAGTAAGGATATATTTGAATTCCTCTTTGTCTGCAAAATGCAATTACTGGTGCCAGACATTTTGTGAAGACCCTGGGTGCAGTAGACAAGCCAAAGGGCAGTGCAGAAAATTGGTAGTGCATTGAGCCAGCTATGAATCTGAGGTACCTTCTGCAAGATAGTCTGATTGGGACAAGCAGGTATGCCTCTTTTAGGTCCAAAGTTACGAGCCAAGCCTTCTTACCCAGCATGTGCAGTAGCTGCTGCAGAGTCAACATTTTGAATTTTGGAACGTCCAGAAATGTGTTTAGAATAGACAGGTCCAGTATTGGCCTCCAGGCTTTGTCCTTTCTGGGCACCAAAAAAAGACTTGAGTAAAATCCTTGTCCCTGTTCTAGTTGTGGTACTCGCTGAATGGCCCTCATGTCCATGAGGGATGAAACTTGTTTTTGTGTCTCTGCCCACTGATTGTAAGGCAGGTCTGGCATACCTTTTGCCCTTGGCAGGGTGTGAAAGTGGAACCTGTAGCCCTGAGACACTACGTTTAAGACCCATTTGTCCTGGGTGATCATGTGCCAATTTTGTGAAAAAAGTGCTTGTTTTCCCCTAAGGGGGCTGCCAAAAGATAAGTGCTTGGTTCTGGCAAAGGAAAGTCATTGGGACTGTTTCCTGTATGGCTGTGATTTGTCTTCTCCGCTTTTGGAGGTAGAAGCACTCCATTGTTTAGGCCTGTATGAGCCTTGGGGCTGGGATCTGCCTCTGGGGCGTCTGTATCTGCCTCTTTGTGGTCTGTCTGACACTGGAAAGGACCAATTCTTTGTAGGCCAGGTCCTGCTAAATCTGGGTGGCTGTACCTGTAAGAAATCCTTAACTGTCTGCATAGATTTTGCTTTGTCCTCCATTTTCTTTAACACCTCTTCTGCTTTAACACCAAACAAAGTATCATGCTGTAATGGAGCATCTAATAATTTTGCTTTAACATGATCAGGCAGATTCTGTTCCTTTAACCAAGCATGTCGCCTAATGACAGAACCCGTAACAGCGGCCCTGCAAGAGGCCTCCAGAGAATCAAAACCACCTTGCAAAGTATGCTTTCCCACTTGTTCAGTTGTATGCAATAAATCCTGCATTTCTTTGTTTTCTGCACATTCATAATTTGCTAACATTTTCTGTTTAAGCAGTGACAATAAGTACTGCTAATATTTAAGCATATGAAATTGACAATTTAAAGCACTCACAGCCAAGGTAGCAGAAGTGTAAACCTTTTCTCCCCCATCTGTCCAGGGCCCTTGAATCCCTATCAGAGGGGATAGGGTTTTTTGCAGTGGAAGCCTTGACGCCTTTGGGACCCTGGGAAATAGTTTCTGGGTCAGCAGCAGGGTTTTTATAAAGAAATTTATGTGAGTCTGGAACCCTGTAGTATCTGTCTGGCTTAAAAGGTGCACGGGGTAGAGAGTCAGGGGACAGGCCGGACTCTGAAAATACATCATCTACAATGTCTAAAACAGGAGGAATAGCAAGAGGTCTGTGCTGAGGTAGTAAAAGAAAATTTCTAAGCCTTTTCTTAGATTATGAGTAGTCCTGGCTCTCCCAGTGGAAGTGCTCCCTCATGGTATGCAGGGTTTCCCCAAAAGAAAAGTCCTGAGGAGGGGAGGCTGAAGGGATAGATTCTTCAGAATCGGAATCCTCATAAGGAGGGAGGGAGGGAGTATTCTTGGTCAGAAGAGGAACCAGAGGAAATGGAAACCTGATCTGAAGATTCATATTCTGTCTCTTGCCTAGGCCTCTTTCTCAGGAGGGGAATGGGAACCCCTGATCAAAGTAATTAGGTCTTCAGCCATTTTGAGCATCTGTTTTTTAGGCATGGAGGCCTGTCCATGGGCTTGCTGTACTTGTTTCTTTGTCTTTAGTGGTGCTTTAATTTTTGCTTTTGGAGTTGTAGTCGGTTTTATATATAACTGTGTAGGCCTGAAAACACCCTCAGAAGCAGATGCCTGCTCAGCGGCTCCGGAACCATCTGAGGGAATATTTTCCAAGTGTCCAATACCTCCAGTTTCCAGAGGCCTAGTCTGCTCCACATGGGAGTCGGAAGCGGCCTGCGGCTCTGAGGTAGCGGGTGTCGGGGGCTGCGAAAGCGCCTCATTGAGAACCGGCGACTGGCTTAAAAGAAGCCTCGTCGTCAGTTTTGGACCTTGGATGCCTGTCCTTTTCCTTGCGTTTCTTGTGAACTGCAGTAGTCGGATGGCTATCCGACGACATCTTGTAATTAAATCTTCAGCCAAAGTAATGAAAAGCAAAATCGTACCGATGCTTAATAATGCGTTGGTTAAATCTTGCACAAAATCTACAATTAGCTACGTCGTGATCAGGGCCTAGGCAAGGAATACAATAAGAATGGAAGTCCTTATGAGGTATTTGCTTCCCACAAGAAATACAATTATTAACTTTTTCTGACATCGGTCTGGAGCAAGAAAAAAGCTTCCCCAACAGGGTACATAGCTTTAAATGAAGACTTCGGATCTGAAATTCGAACACGAAAATCTCAGGTGTCGGCCGACCGGCACTTGCGAACTGCTTCTGCTTCGGGCACCGTGCGGCAAAAAAGACTGAAGAAAATGGTGTCGGCTGCATCTTTTACACCCCGGCGCACTGACGTCAGGGAAGAGGCAACAGCAACTGACGCCAGACCAAGACTTTGGAATTCAGGCCGACTGCGGGTAGCCTGCCAGCAGGATACTCCAAGAGTAATGACTGCAACAGTGAAACACGATGAACATCAAAGTAAAGGTCGCTAGCAAGCCACTGACACCAACTATCCAGGGCCTAGTGTTTCTTGGAACCAAGGCCAAAGACGAGAACTGCAGCATCAAGACCAAAGAAGATACAATGGCAATCTAGTGAATACTGTGGGCTCCGGAGCCATCCGTTGCCAACACTGGGTTTGTAGAAAAAGCCATGGGTGTCCTCGGTAAGGGACTTTAACTGACCTAGAAACAAAGGGTGTAGACATGACACCCAACTCAATCTTCAACCTTTACCTTTGACACAATCCCCAACTCGGGCATCATCGAAAAGTTAACACAACTTGGAGTAAATCTCTATCTCAACAGGTGGGTGGCCAGCTGGCCCACTGACAGGACCCACAAGGTCAAAATAGGTGCCACCACCTCCGACAGCAGACCTGTCACTAGTGGTGTCCCCCAGGGATCCGTCCTGGGACCCCTATTGTTTGGCATCTAGTTCTCAGAGGTCCAGGCAAAGACAAAAGGCCTGTGGCTGACTAAGTTTGTGGATGAGTGTAAGGTTGGTGCTGTCACGAACTCCCCAAATGATGTTAACATACTTCAAGAGGGTCTTACAGCAACAAATGACTGGTGCCAAAGTCATGGCCTTAAGATAAACGCAAAAAAATGTATCATCATACCATTCTGCAAAAACAAGGCCCCTACTGATTACCACATCAACGGCAACCCCTAAAGCATACAACCTATGGTGAGAGAGAGTACAGTTGTGTACACTTACCATAAATGTAGATGTTAGAGTGTATTCACTGTTGCAGTCATCACATTTGGGTTATTCCTGCGAGGGTAGCCCTTGGCCGGCCCGAATACCAGAGGCTTAGTATTTCTGCATCGGCTGCTGTCGCTTCAGGACTGACGTTAAGTCGTCAGTAGTATAAAGTAAGGCAGCCGATGCCATTACATCAGTTTTTCTTGCCCTAACTGTCAGGAGGCCCCCAAGTGGGAGCCAGGTTATGGTGGAAGAACCCCACCAGTAGAAAATAAATACCAAAATGTTCCTTGTAAGTAGAGAAAGAGAGAAAAGAGGGGGATGGAGGGAAACCATGACTGCAACAGTGCATACACTCAAACATCTACATTTATGGTAAGTATACACAACTGTACTATGTTCTTTGTGTTTCACTTTTGCAGTCATCGCATCTGGGTTGATTCCCAAAGCTGAGAAAAAAGGGTGAAGGCAATCAAGGAGACTAGGGGCTGGCTAGGATGCCCTGTAAGACTGCAGTGGCAAAGCCTGCCCTGGATTTGGAGAAGATAGGCAGGTGCTAATGCTTGGTGAAAGTGTAAACAGATGTCCAGGTGGCAGCCTCCAGGAAGTCCCTGGTGGGAACTCCTCTGAGGAAAGCTGCAGAGGTGGAGGCTGCTCTGGAGGAGTGAGTCTTGACCCCCTTAGGGAGAGGTTTTCTGTGTTGCTTGTAACAGAAATGGAAGCAGTGTGCTACTCATTTGAAAATTGTTTGTTTGGAAATGGCTTTGACCTCTGCTCCTGCACCAAAGCTAACCAGTAATTGATCAGACTTTCTGAATGGTTTAGTCCTGTCTAGATATAATCTGAGCTGTCTGTGCATACCTAGAGAGTGCAGGATCCTTTCCCCCTTGTTTTGTGGGTTAGGAAAAAAGGTTGGCAAATGAATTGATTGGTTGAGAGCCACAATGGACACCACAGTGGGCATGAAGGATGGGTTAGTCCTGAGGGAAACCCTGTCAGCAGGGAAGATGATGAAGGGCTCCACAGCCATGAATGTTTGTAGCTAGGAGACTCTTCTGGCTGAAGTGATGGCCAGAAGAAAAACGGTCTTCCAGAAGAGAAATTTTAGCTCTGCTGAAGATGCTGGTTCAAAGGGTGGCAGGGTCAGCTTTTCCAACACAAAGTTAAGGTCCCAAGCAGGGGTGGGTGCTCTTCTGGGTGGCCTCAGGTTGCTAGCCCCTCTTAGGAATCGTTTGATCAGAGGGTGTGAGAAAAGGGGCTGTTCCATGTGGAAATGAGCAGAGATAGCAGAGGCATGAATTTTAATAGAGGAAAAGGAGACACCAATGTGTAGCAGGTCAGCTAGGTAATCCAGGATGAGAGGAAGGGAGGGCTGTGCCATATCGGCTCCCTTGACCTGATTCCAGGTGCAGACCCTCTTCCATTTGTCAGCATAAGACTTTCCAGTGCTAGGGCATCTGGCTTCACGTAAAACACCCAGAACCTGTTTACTGAGGTTGGCAGATTAAGCAGTGGTCAGGGAATAAGCCAGGCTGCCAAATTGAGGGTCTGCAATTGGGGATACATGAATTCTCCTTCCCTCTGGGTCAGGAGTGTTGGGGTCTGAGTGAGATGCCATGGTGGCAATGGGGACAGGCTGCGCAGCAGTGGGTACCAGTGCTGGCAAGGCCAGTCTGGAGCAATAAGAACTGTCCTTGGTTTTTCCTCCCTTATTTTGAGCAGTACCCTGGTGATGAACGGTAGTGGAGGAAATGCATAGACCAATACATTTGACCCAGGGGAAGGATAGGCATCCACTTTCCAAGCCATGCAGTGATGTTCCCTGGTGCAAAACTTGCTGAGCTGATGGTTGGTGTGGGAGGCAGAGAGGTCGACCTTCGCGGTGCCCGATTTCTAAGTTATTAGGGTGAAGGTTCTTTTGTCTAGCTGTCACTCATGGGTCCAGAAGATTTCTGCTTAAGTGGTCTGCCAGAGAGTTTAGAGAACCTGGCAGGAATTGTGCTAACAGGTGGAGTTGCATGGCAGACGCTGTGTGCGAAAGGGTCATGACCAGCCTGCATAGAGGGTAGGAGCGAGTCCCTTCCTGCTTGTTGATATACAACATTACAGTGCTGTTGTCTGCCTTGATCAGGAAAGCCCCTGGGGAGAGTAGTGGCCTGCAAGCTGTTAATACGTGCCGGACAGCTAACATCTCTTTCTGGTTGATGTGCAGATGGATTTGCTGAGGGCTCTATTGGCCCTCTATGCAGCTGCCGTCCAGTTGAGCACCCCAGGTATAGTCTGATGCAGTTGTGGTGAGGGTCTGGGTGGTGGGAAAGGTAGCCCCTTGTTTTGGGAGCATGCTGCTGCCCACCAAAGAAAATCTTTCCTTAGGCAAGGTATCACTGGTATAAGAGTTTCCAGGTCTTAAGAGTGTTGACACCAAAGGCTTTTTAGGTACCAGTGAAGTTTCCTCATATGCAGTCTGGCATATGGAATGAGTAGAATGTAACACGCCATGAACCCCAGAGCTTACAGAATTTTCCTTGCAGATAACTGGGGTCTGGTGGTTAGTTGAGAGAAGTAGGCTGTTAGGTAAGTTTGCTTTTCTGGTGTAAGGAATGCCATCTGGGATGCTGTGTCCAGGCTTGCTCCCAGGAATATAATCCTTTGGGTGGGTACTAGTTTGGATTTCTTTTCGATGATAGTGTACCCTAGGGAGGTCAGTAGAGACTTTACAAAGGCCAGGTGCTTGAGCAGCTTTTCCTGTCTGCCTGAATAAGGCAGTCATCTAAGTATGGGTAAATTTGGATATTCCTTTGTCTGCAAAAAGCAATGGCGGGAGACAGACATTTTGTGAAAACTCGAAGCAGCAGATAAACCAAAGGGACACGCAGAGAATTGAAAGTGCAAGGATCCTGCTCTGAAACATAGATATTTCCTGCATGATTCCCTGATAGGGATGTGGCGGTAGGCCTCTTTTAGGTCTAGGGTGGCTAGCTAAGTATCCTTGGAGAGCATGGGTAGCAGTTGCTGCAGGGTGAGCATTTTGAATTTGGTATCACCCGGAAGGTGTTTAGAATAGACAGATCGAGGATGGGGAGTCAAGTGCCCTGTTTTCTGGGTAACAGAAATAGTCTGGAGTAGAAACCTTGGCCGATCTGTTCTGCAGGAACGTGCTCTACTGCTCTCATAGAGAGCAGGGAAAGGACTTGCTTTTTCACCTCTGCCCACTGGTTTGGAGGTAGATCTGGGAGCACTTTTCGGGTTGGAAGAGTGTGGAAAGAAAATTTGTATCCCTGGGACACTATGTTGAGGACCCAGCAGTAGTTGGTAATGGTGGCTCAGGTGCTTGCGAGAAAGGAGAGTTTTCCCCTTAGAGGTAAGTGTAGGTGGGCAGAGGGAGGGGGTGGGGGAGGAGAGTCATTGTGAGTTCTTACCATGAGGGGGTAGTTTAGAACTCCCTGGTTTTGTTGTGGAGGAATTCCACTGTTTTGATTTCTGCATTCCCTGTGGCTGTTGTCTGGGGGGTTTGTTTCTCCAGGGTCTGGGCTGAACTGACCTGGTGTGAGCAGGAAAGGACCACTGTTTGGAGGGGCAATGCCTGCTGAACCTTGGTGGCTGGATCTGTAGGAAATCCTTAACTGTCTGCATAGATTTAGCTTTTTCTTCCATCTTTTTTTAGTGCCAAATAAGTTATCTTTGGGCAAGGGTGCATCCAATAATTTAGATTTAACATGGTCTGGCAAGGGCTGTTCCTTAAGCCATGCATGTCTTCTAAAGAGAGAAAGAGTGACTGCTGCCCTGCAAGTAAGCTTCTAGGGCATCAAAACCACAGTGTAAGGTATGCTTAGTCACTTGACTTGCAGAATGCATTAACTCTTGTAACTCTTTAGATTCTGCACAAGCAGGAATGGAAGACACTTTTTGTTTGAGGAGTTTCATGGTATGTTGTTGAAATTTCAGCATAAGGAACTGGCAATTTTGTGCTCTGACAGCAAGAGTAGCAGGTGTGTATACTTTTATAGGTTCATAGGTAAGTACTAGGCTGCCCGAGGGCATCTATAAGCCTAGCCAGAATGTGTTGGCTTTCGCTGCCCCCCTTAGATTAGTTCCCTGTGCCTCGATCCAGCAGAGCCATTAGCTCCCTGTGCCTCTGTCCAGCAGAGCCACTTCAGTGATCCCCGGGGTAAATTTTCTGTTTCCCATCCACTCATCAAGGTTTCTCTTGAAGAGTGTTAGTGAGAGGCTCTGCCTAATGTAGACTGGAATCTGCCTAATGTACATTGGAATGGAGCATTACCCCATCTGCCTAATGCTCGGGAATCCCTATCTGAGGGGATGGGATTCTTGGCAGAGGTTGCTTTAATTTCTTTGGGCCCATGAGAAATTACCTCAGGGTCAGCAGTAGGGTTTTTGAAAAGAAATTTGTGAGAGTCAGGGACTCTGTAATACCGGTCAGGTTTTCTAGGTGCAGGAGGGAGGGTGTCAGGAGTCAAACTGGATTCCAGAAAAACATCATCCACAACATACAGAACCGGGGAAATGGCCAGGGGCCTGTGCTGTGGAAGATCCAATAATTCTCTAGGTCTCTTTTTAGACTGAGGGTAGCCCTGACATTCCCATTGGAAATGCTCCCTTAAGGTATGAAGGGTTTCCACAATGGAATAGTCCTTAGGTGGAGAGGCTGAAGGAATGGATTCCTCTACATCAGAATCCTCATAAGAAGAGAGGGGTTGCATGTCTTCATATTCAGATGCATCAGAGTCATCACACTCCTGTTCAGACAAAACAACTGGGGACAGATGCCTATTCCTTTTGGAAGGGGTATCTTGGCTTCCCCTGATCAGCATGATAAAGTCTTCTGTCATTTTAAGCATTTGAGACTGAGGCAAGGAAGCAGGTGCCTGAGATTGGGTCGTCTGTTTCCTGGGTGTGGTTCGTACCCTGGGCCTTAGAAACTCAGTAGTTTTTAAAAGAATGGTAGATGCGAAAAGACGTCGGTTTGAGATGAGAATTGGTAGAGCGAAGTACTTCCTTGGAAGCCAGTGTCTGCTCAGCGGCTCCGACCCATCCAAGTGTGAGACAACCGCAGGATCCTTAGTTGAAGAAGAGTTTTGCGGCATACTGGACTGTGAAAGGGCCTCGGTAGTGGCCTGCAAATCCAGAGAAGTGGGCATCAGGGGCTGCAAAAGTGCCTCACTGAGGACTGGACAACTAACGACTAGCTTAACGGGAGCGTCGTTCATAGGTAGGTACTTGGCTATCGGCCTTAGGGCCTATACAAGCCTAGCCAAAAAGGTACCCTGGCTTTCACCACCCAAGAAAATTATTTTCCTGTGCCCCTGTCGAGCAGAGCCACAGAGGTGATCACCGGGGTGAATTTCCTATTTCCCATCCAATCATCAAGACTTTTCTTGAAGAGTGCTAATGAGGAGCTTTGTTTGATATAGATAGGCAGTTTGTTCCAGAGTATGAGAAGTCTCTGAGACGGGAATCAATCCCTTCAGCACGTTGTTTATTGTGGTGACATGGTTTAGGTCCCTACAGCGTGTAGCTCGGAGGGATTTGGGTTTCTTTAAGTGGAGCATGTCCAATTGCTTGACACAGCTTTGCATGTTAGGCAGAGATCGCCTCTAAGTAGGCGATATGCAATGGAGTAAAGCTGGAGTTTTTTGAGACAGTCTGCGTAGGGCATCTGTTTGAGGCCGGTAATCCTCTTTGTGAGGTATTTCTGCGGCCTTTCCAGTTGTTGTAGATATCTTGTGAGGTACATACCAAAAGGGACGTTGTACTCTATAATGGGTCTAATGAGTGATGAGTAGAGGGGAACAATGACCTCTTTTTTCCTGGATGAAAAACATTTTGTGATGAGGTGTACCACATAGAAGGATTTCCTGATTACTGTGGTGATGTGATTATCAAAGGAGAGACTACTGTCCACCTGTGTCCCAAGGTCTCTTACCACACTTTCAGTATTAAGTAGACTACCACCTTTGTGGTAAGCTCATGGGTACAGAGTTTTTACCAAAGGGGATGACAATGCACTTTTTGCCACTGAGCTTGAGGCCATGGCTTTGACAACAGGCATTTGTCTCAGTGAGGCCCTTTTGTAAGATGTCCACATCGTTAGGAGTTTCAATTATGGCTATTAGTTTGCAGTCATCTGCAAATTTCATTAGCCAAAGAACCTTCTGTGTTTGGTATCTACTTTTCTGAAGTACATGCTAACAGGACAGGACTGAACCCTGCAGTACTCCACTTGTCACTGGTCTGAAGTCGGATTTAGAGTCTGCTACTTTCACAATGTGGGTTCTGTCAGTGAGCCAGTTGGCAACCCATCTTGTGACATGGGGATTTATACCTAGTTTAGTGAGTTTATCTATAATTCCAAAGTGGGGGATGGTGTTAAAAGCCTTGGTGAGATCTAGAAAGGCTATGTGAACCACCTTACCCTCATCTACGGCTTTGGTGACTACTTCAAAGAAGTCAATCAGGTTTAGGAGACATGATCTGCCTTTTACAAACCCGAACTGGGTGGGGTCCAGAGTTTGGAGATTACTAATGTCTTTGTTTATAAGTTCCATGATGATACGTTCCATGGCATTGCAGACCAGGCCCATTAGGCTACGGTAGTTCCCAAGGTCCGTGGTGGCTCCCCCTTTGTGGAGTGGGATAACCGTTGCTGTGCGCCACTCAGTGGGCACAAAGCCTGAGGTGAGGCTATGACTGAACATGGTGCTTAGGTGGGGTGCCAGCTCATTCTGTAGTTCATGTAGAACGCAGCCTGGGATGTTGTCAGGTCCCATGGATGCTGTGTTCTTGGCTTTGGAGTGTGGTTTTTAGCTGTGGAGCCGTGATTACAGGTACTTTGCATTCTTCCGGTACAGAGATGGGCCCTTTAGGGGGTGAGAGGGGGGTAACGTTAGCAGTGAACCTATCTGCCAGAATGTTGGCAATATCAGTTGGTTCTGTACATTTAGTGCCATTGTGCTGTAACTCAGAGTACATCTGAGTTTTGCCATCGAGATTCTTGACATAGCTATAGAATGCTTTGTGGCTGCCTTTAGAATCAGTGGCGATTTTGTTTTCATAACTACCTTTGGAGGATTTTATGAGGGATCCCAGCTTCTTACTGAGGCTGACCAGGGAGTTCCTCCAGTCATGGGATTTTACTCATTTTTGCAACAGTTTCTTTCTTCTGTTGTAGAGTTTGTTTATGGCAGGGGACCACCAGATTGGCTTCCTTTTTTTGGAGCATAGCATCTTGGTTCTGTTAGGGATAGCACGATCCATGCACTCGTGTAAGGGCTTATAAAGTACATCTCTGTAGGATTCAGCAGTCGTACCTCTATTATCCATCTGCAGGGGTGTCGCAATGTTTGCCACTTTGTCTTAAGAAGCGTGATGTTGGCTTTGGAGAAATTTTTTACGGTGGTTTCCCTAATGGGGGGTAGGGGCGGGATGTGGATGTCTAGGCTGATTAGCTTGTGGTCGGATCTGAACAACGAGGAATTGACCTCTGGTGTGGAACACCAGTCACCCATGTTGGTAATGATCAGGTCTAGGATACTGCTGCCCTGGTGGGGGTGTGGATATGTTGATCCAAGGTGTTGGAATTTATGAATTCCAAAAAATGTTGAGCAAAAGAGTTGGTGCAAGAGTTTTCCCAGTTAATGCAGGGTTGTTGAAATCGCCCATTTATATGGTGTTGGGTTGTACTCTATGAGGAGTGGGAATTCTGGGGCATGGTGGGGGATCTGTAGCATGTTACAATTTGGATTGTGGTCTTGCCCAGAGTTAGTTGCACTTGAATAATCTCGGATGCATTATGCTGAGCAACTAGCCTGGAGGTGTGGATATCCTTGATGAATATGGACACGCCTCCATCTTTAGTGTTTCGGTCCAGGTTAGGTGGCCGAAAGGTGTGGTATGAATTATAGCCTGGTAATGTAGGAGTGCTCTCTGCAGCCTTGAACCAGGTCTGTGTCACTGCACAGATGTCGATGTTCTCCACTTTAAGGAGTGCCTCGAGTGAGTGCATTTTGAGGTTTAGACTTCTAGCACTGAGTGGCATTACCCTCAGATTTTGCTTACCTGTTACAGTGGTGCACTGTCATTTGACCCTTGCCTAAAAAAGGCACTACAGGGGTGGCAAGAGCCTTAGCCAGTATCCGGAATTCCAAGAGCGACAGGTGCAGGCCATCTCTGGCAAAGCATCGTGGTATGTCGATCATGTCATCCCAGGCAGACAGATACTGGATCCCCTTAGAATGACACCAGAAGTTCTGGCCAATTGTTGAAGTCAATCATTTTGTCCTTGTACTGTGGTATCATTCTGGGTGATGGCAGGATGCTACTCAGGGCTAGGGCCATACCTGCCTGGGCTAGAAAGAACGGAGAGCTCCTCCATGTCTCTTTTCATGTAGTCCAGGGAGGTACATCTCGGGTCATTCAGACCAACATGGACAATGACGGAGTCGTATTTGTACTTGTTGTGGCGTGACTTGAGTGCATGCGTTATGTGGCAAATCCTGGCACCCGACAGGCAGCTGACTGTAATTTTCTCCTTGTTCAGTCTGGTAAGTGGAACATCAGTGTGACTGACTATAAACTCACCTATGACTGAAGTGTTTGGTACACTGTCTTGTCTTAGGGGCTGTTTTTGGGTGGCACACTAGTGTTGTGAGCTATGTGTCGCTTTGGTTGTGATTGGTGTTTGTTTGCGTTTCAACTTTGGAGGTCCTCGTTGCTTGGGTAGGTTAATGTTAAGGGCCTCCGCAAATGTGGGTTTCGTGTTACTATGTGTGGGTGTTGATGGTGTGGTTTTTGTAGGGCTATGTGTTGCTTGGGTTGTAGTGCAGATGTTTACCTTCTCCTCTTGACTGTCTAGCACAGTCTTGGCTAGAAAGAGCTTTACTTCCAGTTTGGCTATGTAATTGCATCTCCCGCAGGTTGTAGTATTTGGTGACAGGAGGAGAGGGTTGTCTGTATGCCCAGATTCACCAGATGGACAAGAGAAATCACAGAAAGCTGACCCTTGGACATGCCTGGTTAGGTGTTTTTTTAGTCAAGTACAAAAGCTGTTTTTTCCTTACCTTGGCAAGGTACTTGCAACTTTAGGTTGTTTAGTGCTTACAATTGGATTTTAGTGCTTGTATTAGTTTACGGCTTCTTTAGTGCTTTCTAGCAGTTCTACAGCAAGTGCTAGTCACAGGGATTCAGATTTTAGTGCTACCACTGAAAAACCAGCAAGTTCTAAGGGAAAAATTTAAGAGCACACTTTCTGGCACCGGGAATAGTTTAACTCTATCAAAAAATAGAGCACAATGTTGCGGGTCCACGGATGATTTATTATAAAAAACACATCCACAAACGTAGTAAAACGTAGTTAAAATCCACAATTGTTAACATCCACAATGGTTAAGCGCTTTCATCAAGTAGTTTGATTTCTGAGGAATGTGGATGTGTTTTTTTATAATAAATCATCCGTGGACCCGCAACATTGTGCTCTATTTTTTGATTTGGTTGGTTTTTGAGCACTTCACACTATCTTTTGGACTTAATAGTTTAACTCTAGCTAAGCGGTGCTGCGCGGTGCGCAAACCCGGGTAGGTTTGGACCTGTGCGGTCTTGTCTCAGTCTTTATCCTTATATTTTTTCAGAAGATCTGCTGTTCGATGCCTTACCGAAGCCATATCAGAATTCGAGGAGTGTAAGCAAAAATATCTAACTACAACAAGGGCCCAATGACGTATAGTTATGGCATTAAAGCAAAAAAGCAACAGGGAAGGGATGTCGTGGTCTGGGCCTAAGCAAGGGATGCAGTAAGAATTAAAGCCTTGGTGTGGTATTTGCTTTCCACAGGCGAGACAATTGTTAACTTTTTCTGACATCGGTTAGAGCAAGAAAAAAGGATCTCCAATGGAGTACTTAGCTTTTAGAAGACTTCAGCTTCAATTCGGAAGACAAAACTCGGGTACTGGCCGACCGGCACTCGTGTGAACTGCTTCTGCTTCGGGCTCCTCAGCAAGGAAGACTGATGTAATGGCGAAGGCTGCCTTACTTTATACTACTGACGACCTGATGTCAGTCCAGAAGCGTGGGCAACCGACGCAGAAATACTAAGCCTCTGGTATTCGGGCCAGCCGAGGGCTACCCTGGCAGGGATAACCCAAATGTGATGACTGCAACAGTGAAACACACAGTACATCTGGGTACACAGGTTGAAAACAATCTCACATCATACTAGCAGAAGGAAGAGATACTGAAGGAAGTTCGGGCATATGTGACATTGGAAGGAATGTGGGAGCAGCTTTGTTGAATTTTGAGACTACTGTAAATGTGGAAAATTTGAATGTGGTAAACTTATCCAATTTAATTTTGGATTGTAATGCCTTTTCCTTACCGGATAAAGGGGCCAAATACATTCCCACACATTGTCCTAGTCTAGCTGAATTGATTTTGGAAATCACCAGATTTTGTCGTAAGTTGAATTTAAAAATATTTTTTGAAAACAAACGAAGAATTTTTAGAAAATATGATGAATATAGCATTGGTGATGACTGCAGTGTAACCATGGATGGGGGGGGCAATGTGATAATGATTTGGAGAACAGTAGTGAGGATGACTTCTTGCTTAATTTGTCCATATATGATTATGAGGAACATTCCGTTTGTAAGGAAAATGGGGGGGGGGTGGATTGCCACCGTGAATGAGGATGGTAGTAGTGTCTTTACTGGATATGGAAAGATGGTGATGCCGCCAGTACCTTATAACAGTACCTTCATGAAGCCAAAACTGTCCATTAATATGTCAGTGTTTGAAAAAGTGTTATGTAAGCATGTAAAGAAAGAATATGACATTTATGAGAAATTTTAGATAATTTAATTTGACTAAATGTCAATGGGAAGCCTTGCAACAGCTAAGGGATTGTAATGATAAATATGTCTTTACACAGAAGGCCAAGGGTGGAAACTGGGTGGTATGGCGCATGCATTGTTGGAAGATAATACAGTATATGTTAAACTTACCGGCAATCCAGTCACAGAATACAATGGGGCATTACTTGATATATTAGAGAGGGGTGAGAGATTGGGCTTCTTAAGCTCAACGGATGTTAACAAGCTTTATATTAAACACCCCAGAGATGCAATGTTTAAAGCTGTACCCAAACTACATAACAGCACTGAAAACCCACCAGGGAGACTGATTGTTTCGGACAAAGGGGCCTTCCTTCAAAATGTAGGTATATTTCTGGATTTCCATCTAAAAGGTCATTTAAGTAAAGTTAATTCCCACATTAAAAATGGGAAAATGCTGGCTATGTTAGGGGGCCTGGAATGGTCCCATGAGTTTTATTGGGCCAACGAAGACATGAAAGCTTTATATACAAACATAAAACATGAATGAGGATTGAAGGCAGTAAGAAACATGTTTGGGGAGGGCCCAAGGACTGATTTTTTGATTTGTATGTTAGAGTTTTCACTAACACATAACTGTTTTGTGTTTGACAATAATTATTACCTGCAGAGGGAAGGGACTGCGATGGGGGCGGCTTATGCCCCCATCTATGTGGTTTTGTTCATGGATTACTTTGAGAAAGTCAAAATGTAGAACATGGAATTTTATAAAAACAGGGTAATGTTTTTCAAAAGTTACACAGGTGATCTCATTTTCATCTGTAGGGGTAAGATGGGAGAGTTTAATGACTTTTTACAAATGTTGCAAAATAATCAGTTCGGTCTTGGGTTTACCTTTAAAACTAGCAGGATGGTCATACAATATTTAGACCTAGAATTTTTTGTGGATGAGGATTTCACGGTGGCATATAAACCTTATATGAAAGACACAGCGGTCAATAATTTTTTGACCGCTGATAGCATGCACCCCCACCACCACCACCTACTGGCATCATTGCCATACAGACAGTTCCCACGAACGGCAAATAATACCTCAAATAAGCATGAGTTGATGTGTGAATTCAATAAAGTTAGGGACAAATTTTCAAGAAGGGGATATCAAGAAGATGTTTTGGCATCAGCAGAAAGTAGAGTTAAAAGTAAGTTGGGGCTAACTCACAAACCAGTTGCTGGGGTAGATAGAGACACTAGAGGGATGACAGTTTTTAGGAAGAAGGAATAAGTACAGGATTCCCTTTTCTTTGTCAATAGATACTCCCCATTTTCAGATATTTTGAGAGATCTGGTCTATAGGTATTGGACAATTGTCCTTAGTGATGAAAAATATGAGGACATTTTTCCAGAGAGGGTTACCTTTTCCTACAGCAGGTCAAAGAATCTGAAAGAACTGCTATCATTTAGTAAATTGCAAAACAAACAAGGTAGGAAGGGAAGCTTTCCCTGTGGAAAATGTATTACATGTAGAAAAATTAAGAATTTGGATGGGGTTAACATTAACGGCAAGATTTATAAAGCCAGGAATATGTATACTTGTGAATCAAGGGGAGTCATTTATATCATAGGATGTGGTTGTTCCACAGTCCAATGGTATATCGGACAGACCAAAAGAGTTGTCAAGAAAAGAATTATGGAGCACATGGGTGACATTAGAAGGGGTAGGATGGAGAACTCAGTGGCGGTACATTTTATTCAATCCCATGATGGCTCAGATGAATCTCTTTTTTTTTCAGTGTGTTGGCCAAACCCAGTTCACAGAAAGGGGATGTGGAGTTTAGTAAATTATTATACAAATGCATTATTAACTTTAGGACACTGCAACCTAGAGGATTAAATATGGAATTAGACGTAAATGTCCACAATTTTAGAATTCATGTCTCACTCTTAGCTGCTCAAGACATGTTTATATATAATTGTCTAGATATAACGTTCATGATATGTCAGCATATGCATTTTCAGTTGCATAGTTCATTTTGGGCCAGTTTTAAGCACTAAGTATTAAAATGTTATATTTATTCATATAAAGCGATACACTTATATACACAATAGTTTATGTATTTACAATTATTTATGTGAATGTTTGATACAACGTAATACATATATTGATTGAATTTTATATTGAAATACTTATTTCATGTGTATGTAATTTATGTATTTCAAGATATCTATCTGCTAAGAATGGAGTTATATCAAATGTTTAAAATATGGGTTGACATTAAATCTAAATACATTAGGAATTTATCAGACATTTGCCACGGGCACTTTAATGTAATATGTTGCAATGATTTTGTAATTGATTCCAGAAGTTAATTGAAGTTTACCTATTAAATAATTAACAAAATCATATTATATAAAAATGGCTGCTTGATGTAAAAATGTATTCGTTGAATGCATAAGCCGAGGTACCAGATACTTCAGTAAAGTTTTATACCTTATCCTGGTGTGGTATGTGTGTTTTGCTATATCAGATACTGTTGTGTGTCGTTTTTTGAACAATCTCACATTTGACCACCATGTAGCAGCAGTGGTCAGAAAAGACTTTTACTTGCTTCATCTCATAAGTAAAGGGATTGCATCTGAAAAAAAAAGGACGTTATTACCTCTCTGTATTCCTCCCTCATTACGTCAACAATTGCGTACAACGCCCAGTTTGGTATGTACCTCTCCAAACACCTGCAACCAACTGGAAAGGCTACAGAAACACCTCACAAAGAGAATCCATGGCATCCAACACATATCCTATGTGGACAGTCTCAAATCACTATCACTCTTGGGTGTTTGGAGAGTGGGGATAAACTCTTGGCTAGGCTTGTAAGGCCCCCTGGTATTTGTACAGCAGTACTAGAGCAATGCTGAAGTTGTGAGTAATTAGACGGCACAGTGGTGCTGCAGTAATGTTGTCACCTCACAGCAAGAGGTTCTCTGGTTTGATTTTTGGCTGGGGTGCCTTCTGTGTGGGGTCTGTATGTCCTCCCTGCATTTGTGTGGGTTTCTTCAGGGTGCTCCAGTTTCCTCCCATATCATAAAGACATGCATCTGGGGTGTTTCTCCTCAGGCCTCCGCTGATGATCGGCTTTGTTCCAAGTCGGACTTTCCCAGTAAACAAATGTAAAATAAATAAAAAAATAAATAAACTCTACTCGGTATCGTACAGATTGTTCAGAGGTGATCTGTGTCTCATCTACAAGGCAATCTCAGACCCTGGTCTGCTAGAGATGTTCCATATCCAGAAGTCTAACTCCTCATGCATTACCCGATCAAAAGGCTTAAATTTAATGTGTGACATTAACAAAACTTGCTGGAGAGAGAGATTAGTCTCCCAGAGGCTGCCCCGTCTCTGGAATAGACTCCCCATACACGTCAAACAAAGTACGTTGCTGACCCTCTTTAAGCACAACCCTGATGATTGGATGGGAAACCACAAATCTGCCCCAGGGGTTCCACCTGTATCCCACATTGACAGGGGTGACAGGTGCTGATTCAGGTTTCTTTTTTTAGGGACAAACTCTTGGCTAGGCTTGCAAGGGCCCCAGGGCCATTAGCCTAGTAATCTCCTATGATTCTATGATCATACTGTCTTGGTCATGGTGAAGGGGGGTTATGGAGAGACCTAGCTAATCTAACAGTTATTAAGGAGAAGAGTCTCAACTCCAAGAATCTCAAAAACTCCCACTCTGACAAAAAGTTAAATTGCTCTCCTGAAAGGGAGTCAGACAGGACAGAGGCCACTAAATGGGACATTCCGGAGGTCACTGCCAGATCTTGTGATAGATGCATCCCTCAAATGGCTTAGCTGGGGATACTTCTTTTCTAATGGTTTTAGAAGGAGGTGATGCCTACCAGGATCCCTGGCTACCCTATCCTCCTCAACAACCCCCTTTTCTTTTCTCAGTCTAAAATTCACTGACGACCTCCAAGAAATAATTTGTTTCTACTCTGCTTGAGGCTCCTGATACCAAAGCTGCTACAAATAAAGCACTTTGTATCTAAATGCTCCACCTCTATACATATGACACTAAGTTCACGCATGTCCTGAGGGGGGATCTTGTAGCCACATTTGTGTCACACTTTTTGAAACTTGAGGCCTTTTCTGACTTCTTTCTGTTCATAATGTCAGCTCAGGAAACATTACAACAACACAAAATAACAGCTAACTAAAGATCTAAGCATCATAATTTATTTAAATGGAAGCAACAGGTGAAATAAAAGCATTTTAACTAATCTAAGTACTGGCAAAAGACCTCTGCTAGCTCTACCTGTGCTAACTTAAGTATATAATGAAAGGGGGAAAATGATTTCAAACTTGGGGGCATCCTGAGATCATGTTTATTCCAAAATAAACAAAATCTGGAGACCTCCATGGAATGGAGAGATAAAGCTTTTACTGCGGCCCAGATGACCCATTTTCAACTAGTGCTACAGTACTACACTCTGTAATTTTTGGGAGTTTAGGAGTGGAACATTCCAAGTCCTGGTTGCATTCTCAGAAGAATTTAAACACATGGAATACCAGATGAATAATCAGAGGCTTAGACATCTCAACACCAAAGAGGTCTAGCTAAAGCCTCTGCAAATCCAAAACCTCTTGTGAACCTACATAAACTGTTCCAGCAGAAAGCCTTAAGAGAAAGTTTCTTAACCATTGTCATAACCCAAAGCCAACAGGATGCGTGCAGAATACACCATGTCCTCTTCTGCATCTAGGCCTGGATCAGAGGAATATATAGAAGGGCAATTCCTATTCTTTCTCAATAAGGGAACCACACAGGACATCAAAGGTTGGGGATTTATTCTGTGCCATAAGGCTATGCAATCCTTACAAAATCTTCTACAACTAAAACCGGAAAGGACAGGAAAGGAATCGGTAGTTTAGATGTCTGGCCCCTGAATGTCAGCTTTTGCAACATCTAAGCTGTAAGGTCTTCCCATGAGAAGTCATCTTATCAAGGACATGGATTATCGAAAGCACAGTCATGATCCACCTGTACAAAAATGATTGTAATTTCCTTCTGGAAGAGCGGCTCTAAAGACAAAGCCTGGCAAGACTTAAGCCTGTCACAAGCCCATGAAAACTGGCATCTGGCCTGGAGTGTGAACAACTTCAAAAGAGGGCTGAATGGGATAAAAATCTCAATGCCTCCAAAGGGAACAAAACAGGTGAGATAAAGCAACAGAAGGTCAGAGGACCTTAGGCTGATAAAGAAGGCCAATTCACAGAATCCAATCTGCTCAGATTTTTACCTATGTTTAGTCAAGTCACTCTACAAAAAAAAGAATTGCACTTCACTGACTTTCTATAGTGAGAACACAGATCAAAAATGCTATTAAAAAAAAAAAAGAAAAAAAAAGGAGAAAAAGCACTCTTTTTGTAGGGGACAATCCCCAATGACGGTTTTTGGAGGGGGAACTGGTCTCTCACACTCTGCTTATCTACATACATCAACTCAAGTACAACTGCTTACAAAAACTACTTACATTGTAAGATAATCGCCCTCAGGTCTTGGCAGAACTGATAGTGTCACTATGGTCTCTTGCTCTTTACGTGCTGGTGTACCCTGACCACTAGCTTTTTCAGTCTTTCTATTTTGCGATGCCTGCACTGTTTCTCTGGTTAAACCTTAGGCTTGTGGTTTCTCTTTCTGATGGAGAGAGAGAGAGATGATCCTTATGCCAGTGCTAACACAGCAAACACATGCTTAAAGAGGGCCTGGAGCTTCATAAATAAGTGTCACTTGGCTGAAGGCACAACAGTGCCTGTAAGTTGAGACCTTATGGTTCTCAATCAAACTGAAAAGGCACTGCATGGGAAAGGCATTCTGCAGGCACACTTATTTAGTAATTATTTTCAAGAGACGTTAAGGATCTTGAAAAATACCTATGGAGAACCAATCACAGTCTCAAATAGCAACACCATTTCAAGTAAATAATTTTTGCCAACTGGGTCATTAAACTCTGAAATTTGCCCACAAGGGACTGACAGACAACAGTGACAACCAATCAATCTGCTGCCAAATAAATTAAATTAAATGGCATGAGCTGCTCCTCTTTTCAGCAGCATATTGAATGACTGTCCTCAAAAGGAGGTGGTAAGTCAGCACTGCTCTGGGGATATCAAAAACATCTAGAAGTCAATAAAAAGGGCTGACTTCTCCCGGAAGTAGTTGTATGAATAAGTTATACTGCAGCAATGACTTATGATGATCATAATATGCCCACCAATACCAAACAAGTCTGTCACAGCTGTCAACTGCTAACAGTCATCACAAACAGGAAAACAATTTTGTCAATTGCACCCACAGGACAGCTACTATTACATAAACTCTGTGCACACTGCATGATAGAAGCAAGGTCAAAGGTAAGAGTTCTGAACCAACAATGACTTGGCTTCAATTCGCAAGTGTAGGAAAATTTAATAGCTTCCCAGTCTTTATATACATGTATCTAGAATATTTAATTTGCATATTCAATCTCCTCTCTACAGTACAGAGGAGAGAAAGAAGGAGATCTTAAGAAAGGACTCTTGGAAGAAAGGTGCATTTCTGGCTTAAATCAAATGCTGGCTTAAAGTTCTAGATCTTAGAGTGGGGGGGTGGAGGTGACAACTAAAGAAAGAATGCAGAAAGGATCCAAATCCCTGCTTGCAGGTGCCTCTTGGGAGAGAAGATGTGTATGCATTCCTTTACTTGCCTCAACCTTCTGTAGAAAAGAAAACGGGAAGAGGAAGAGAATTTATTTGAAAACCTTCAACTACTACCTTTAATTAACACTCCATCTGTAACCTGAAACCAAGCTGTTACAAACAAAAAATACCACTGCCTGATAAAATTAACTTAAGATTGCTGTTGGCCACCGTTAAGCTGCCTATGACTTCCTTAAAATGTGGAAGACTTCACCCTCTGAACCAAATGTTCTTGTCACAAAATGACTAAGGACACCTGTTGGTTTCCTTGAGTTACATGTGCTGGGGCTGTGGATTTTGCTGGCACAATATTCTTTGCCAACTCTTTTGCATTTAGGAGTACAAGTGTTGTGAAGCAGCTAAGATCTCAAGCCTGCAGCAGTAGAAAACATTTCATTTTTCCTTCAAAGATTAGTGCTTCCTGCCCATTTAAGTGCGCTAAAAGTTTTTTAGGGTCAATATCCATATCTTCCATGATGCCCTAATGGAAGGAGATCTGCAAATACTCTGCACATATATTTCTCTATTTTAGCAAGGGTCTCCCTGGTAGGACTGCAGCATATGGCTGTACTGACCTTCTTGCTGTTTTGTTAGAATTTTATTCAATACCCACCTTTAAGGAAAATATACATGAATCTTTTTATAAGGTGAGTGATTAAAATCAGAGCTACATTCTTCACTTGTGCTTTTCAAGTCCTGTAACACAGATAAAGTACACGGTACAAGCATAAATTTTCTCATACAGTCCAGAGCTCAAGATGTTCTAAAAAGGGATGACTAACTGCAGACTGAGGCATAAGGCTCCTCTACAAAGCTGCTGTTGAGGCTGTGATATATGGCTTATGAAACTCTACTTATAAAAAGCTTCAGGCCCCCCAAAACAGAGATTATTCACTTTGTCTTCTCTGTTGCTAGAGTGTTACTAATACATTTTGAAGAGCATCATCACTGAACCACTCTCAGGGGACTGCTCTCTGCCTTTCTGCAGAGCATCTGCAATCTCTTCTGTGGCGATGAAGTAAAGTCAGTGAACCATCACCTATTCACCTATCTCCTCCACTACTTTTAAGATATGACCAATGTATTTATTTATTATTTAAGATCTGACCAAATTTAAAATCATTTAGGGGTAAAGGATGAGAATCTGTACCTCCCTCTTCATCACCACCTTCAGAAATCTGGTCAAAGTCTCATTGACGCATTTTCTTCCCGATTGTGGTGTTTCTTTTAAAGGACAGCTCAGGAAGACAAACTATAAAGCCTCTGACATGACAATTTTGGAAAGCTTTCTTGCATTTTTAATGCTGTTACTAAAACCACAACACCTCTATGTCAATGGGAGGTACCCACACAAATTAAATGCTTAAGGTGTTATCAGTGAGGAAATTTGTGTTTAGGGTGGTTTAGGTTTGAAAATGTGAAAGTTGAGAAAGCCAGAGCCCTGTGCTAAATGATAAATGAATTGGACCGGTGCACTTATTTTATTCTGTTTCAATAAATCTTTTAAAGGATATTCAGCTTTGCTTCGCTCCTGTTCATTATTGGTTTATGCAGTTTTACTATTCGTTGTCTGAACAAGAGCGTTTATCCGACGTTTTGGTGGGACTACTGTTGATAAATGAAAGAACATGAACGACAACATTAAAAAAACACATTATAAAACAAACAGAAATTTTTAGACAGTACTGGATGAAAACACTGACTGAGGAACAGTAATATGAAATAGTATTTGTGGGGGGCATAGCCCCCCACATTATTTACATAAATATTGTCATCTTTGTTATAACTATCCACATGTATCTTTGAAATTTACTATGTATGTGGAAGGCTATGCCCCCCACACCCCCCATTGTGGGGGGCTGTGTCTCCCACACCCCCTATTTGTTCTGACTCCGGGGTCGCGCTGCAGTGGGGAAGGGGCGTGGTGCTTTGAAGGCCAGGTGTGGGTTGTGGGTTTCGGCCAAGTGAGTTGTCGGTGTTTTGGGCTCTCTGGGAATGTTGTCGATTGTGTGAACTGCCGATCATGTGGGGTGGACCCTTGTACATACATACATACATATATATATATATATATATATATATATATATATATATATATATATATATATATATATATATATATATATATATATATATATATATATATATATGTATATATATATATATATATATATATATATATATATATATATATATATATATAGATATATGTAGAGAGAGAGAGATACATATATATGTGTGTGTGTGTGTGTGTATATGTGTATATATATATATATATATATATATATATATATAGATAGATAGATATATGTAGAGAGAGAGAGATACATGTTCGTTGTGTGTGTGTGTGTGTGTGTGTGTGTGTGTGTGTGTGTGTGTGTGTATATATATATATATATATATATATATATATATATATATATATATACATATACACACATATGAGCATGTGTGTCTATTTGCCTGTGTTGCTGGGTTTGTGTGCATGACTGAGTCCATGTGTTGCTGAGTTTTTGTGTGACTTATGTGTGCTGCATGTGCATATGTGTGTGAGAGCCTCTGTATATGTGGGGGTGTGTATGTGTCTAAGAGAGAATGAGAGACAGAGAAAGCCTTTGTGTGTGTCTGTGTATGTTTGAGTTTGTGTGTGTGAGTCTGAGTGCAGGAGTTTGTCTGGGAATATGGGTGTGCATGTACGCATGCTATTTGTGTGTGTGTGTGTGTGTGTGTGTGTGTGTGTGTGTGTATATATATATATATATATATATATATATATATATATATGTATATGTGTGTGTGAGGTTGTTCTGAGTCATTCAGGGAGAAGTAAGATATGCACAGGCACACACACACACACTCAAACACAAAAATTAATGTTTTGCTTATGAGCTCTGTAATGCTACCTAATCTCCTTTTTACTCAACTTGCACTTTTCTCAGCTTAAGCTAAATTTATATGTCTGTAACCAAGCATTATACAAAAACTGAGATATACTTAATTATATCACAAGAAGAAGAACAGTAACAAACCATGACAACATTAATATGATTTAAGTCAAATACATGATGGAACTGTTAAAGTTTTTAAATAAGACAATGTAAATGTATAAATAATAACACGGAGCAAATTCTACCCTTAAGGGAGCTATAAGGTGGATTAGCTGTATGCCTGCTCAAAAGGATAAGCCTTAAGTGCTCATTTAAAACTGACAAGAATTGGTTACTCCATCAACCAACTACATAGCAAGTTCCACATTTATGCACCTTAATAACTACAAGCATGAATACTGGAAAAATCAAGGTGAAAGTAAAGAACTCTAACAGACCATTGGAGGTAGATCCCAGAGACTGACTTAGTGTATACCAAGACAAAATATCCCACTGATGGGGGTCCCAGGTTGTACAGGACTACATAGACTAGTTGAAGTTGTCACTAAGGCAATGTAAGATAGTCTGTTCCATTTACACTTCACAGTCGTTGTCGTCCTTCATAGGGCAGAGCCTACAGCCAGTACATCTGACCTTATTATGGCAGAAGCTCTGCCACAAGGCCCTACTCCTACAAGTTTACTGAGAATTTTGTTATTGTATAATACCCTGTGGTCAGTACATCCAGAGCTGGTGCTAGCATTTGGGGGCCTCCAGCAAGATTCAAATTGGGGGCCCTACCCAAGAAAATATAAAGTGTGACCACACCGCTATCACTTCCCCTTTCCCTGCAAAGCTCATCCAGCACCATTTAACCATCATTGTATAGTGTTACTGCATTCAGACCATTGAAACACTTGGAAGTGCCAAGGTTGCATTATGACAAGCCCCTGTACCACAGCAAGGTAGCCAATCAGAGGTACATGCACACACTGACTGGAATTTAGTCGCAATGTTGTTACATTATAAACTAATCAACTTGGAAATCCACATCCCTCCCAACCCCGCAAAGGTAACTACCATGAAAAACTTCTCCAAAGCTAACTTTGGGCCCCTAAGAACAGAGGTGGCTAACTTCACAGCAGCCATGCAAATGGAGAATAGGTTGCATGACTGCCTTATCATACACCAATGCACTGTACGAACATGTACACAAATGCTTGGATCTCGCCATACCCAATAGAACCAAGATGCTCTCCTCCCAAAAAAAGGAAGCCAATCTGGTGGTCTCCTGCCATAAACAAACTCTACAACAGAAGGAGGAAACTGATGCAGAATAAGGTGAAGTCCCAAGACTAGAAAAACTCCCTTTATCAGCCTCAACAAAAAGTTGAGATCTCTCATCAAATCTTCTAAAGCTAGCTGTGAAAACTGAATTGCAGCAGATAGTAAAGACAACCACAAGGCTTTCTATAGTTATGCAAAGAACCTCCATGACAATACCCACATTTTCTCTGCACTGCTGCACAATGGTACCTACTATACCGAACCAACAGATATTGCCAATATACTGGCCAACAGAATAAGTGCCAACTTTACGCCTCTCTCCCCCCCCAAAGGACCAATAACAATACCAGTAGATTGCCAGACACCCAGTATTACTGCTGCACAGGTTAAAGCAAAACTGTCGAAGGCCAATAATACAGCTTCTATGGGACCTGACAATATCCCTAGCTGTGTTCTACATGAACTACAGAATGAACTGGCACCTCACCTGTTTGCCCTGTTCTATCACAGCCTCACCTCAGGCTTTGTCCCTACCGAATAGCGTAATGCTATAGTCATCCCTCTCCACAAAGGAGGAGCGACTACAGATCCTAGGAACTATCGCCCCATTAGCCTGACAAGTCTGATATACAAAGCTATGGAACGCATCTTCATGGACCTAATAAACAAGGATATAGGGAATCTCTAAACCCTGGATCCCACACAGTTGGTTTTGTGAAGGGTAGCTCATGCCTGCTCAACTTGGTTGACTTCTTTGAGTCAGTCACCAGAGCTGTGGATGAAGGCAAGGAGGTTCATACAGCCTACCTTGATCTGGCCAAGGTCTTTGATACCATTCCCCGCTCAGGAATCATAGAAAAACTCACTAAGCTAGGCATCATCCCCTATATCACTACGTGGGTTGCAAACTGGCTCACAGACAGAATCCACAGTGTGAAAGTAACTGACTCCAAGTCAGACTGCCAACCAGTCACAAGTGGAGTCCCACAGGGATTGGTCCCGAGTCCTCTCCCGTTTGGTTTCTACTTCTCAGAAGTCCAGGCCAACACGAAGGGACTCTGGCTGACAATGCTTACAGACGATTACAAGTTGAGACCCATTATTAACTCCCCAAGTGATGTTGACATCCTACAGAAAGGCGTCACTGAGACCAACGATTGGTGTCAGAACCATGGCCTTAAGCTCAATGCCAAAAAAATGTGTCATCATCCCCTTTGGGAAAAACCCAGTTCCCATGAACTACCTCATCGATGGCAGTCCACTGAACACAGAATGCATTATAAGAGATCTGGGAACACAGGTTGACAGCAACCTCTCTTTTGACCACCACACTGCCACTGTGGTCAGAAAGTCCTTCTATGTGGCACATCTCATTATTAAGAGTTTTGCATCCAGGAAGAAAGAGGTCATTGTCTCCCTCTACTCTTCCCTCATTAGGCCAATCACTGAGTACAATGCCCCATTTGGCATGCACCTCACTAGACACCTGCAACAACTGGAGAGGCTGCAAAAGTACCTCACAAAGAGGATCGTAGTCCTTAAACACTTGCCCTATATGGACAGATTCAAAAAATTCCAACTATACTCTGTCTCATATTGCCTACTAAGAGGCAATTGCTGCTTGACTTACGAAGCCATGTCTGACCCAGCTTTGTTAAGACATGCTACATCTAAAGAAATCCCAATCCCTCCACACTACATGCTCCAGAGACTTCAACATCGTTACCACAATCAACAGAATAAGCTGGAAGGACAGGTTCATAACCCAGGGGCTGCCCATGCTATGGAATAGACTTCCCATACATGTCAAGCAGAGCACCTTACTGACCCTCTTCAAGAGAAATCTTGATGAGTGGATGGGAAATAGAAAATTCACCCCGGGGATCACTGCAGTGTTTCTACTTGACAGAGGCACTGGGAACTAAGGTCAGGTGGCATGATGCCAGGGCACTTCTATGGGCTAGGCTTGTAAAGGCTCCAGGGCCATTAACCTAGTACACACCTATGAACCTATGAATCTATTTATAAAAAGAACCACCAGAAATCAGAAAGCATTGTACCGATGTAAAATACTAAATGAAGAAAGAAGTGAGAATTTTACCTTAAATTTCGATGCCCCCCACGAAGGCACAACCATGAGGTGGTTATAAAACTTGTTTGTGGCAGAAAACAGAAGAAAACTTACTTTCAGCAGCATGTTATGGGAGTCAGAGTCTGGGTTTGCCAGCTTGGGTAAATTTAATGCACACAGTACTTCTAATTCAGAAAGACTAGTTGTGTAAACTCTTACCATAACTATAGATGTCCTTCTCTTCCATGTTGCAGTATTCATTTGGTGTGGGATTTTCCACCTCAGCTGATTTGATGTCGGCTCCTATAAAAAAGCTTTTGCCTGGCTGCTGTAGGTGCATGGGACGTCACACATAGGGCCATAAACCAGGGACCATAAATGTGACGTCAGCATGCACAGAGCTCAGAACTTGAAGCCCAGAGGAGTGGCCCGTCAGGAGAACAAGATGCCAACAAAAGTAGCAAATGCCCCTGTAAGGCTGGACAGATAAGCCTTAGGGGGTGGAAGCAGTAACCAGAGGCTAGACCCTGTAGTAAGAGAAGAATAGGGGGTATGGAGGGTGGGAAGGAGTACTGCAACGTAGAAGAGAAGGACATCTATGGTTATGCTAAGATTTTACATAACTATTCTATGTACTTCTACTCCAATGTTGTAGTATTCATTTGGTGTGGGAGAGTACCACAGCTTAGGAGGAGAAATGGTTGGAGGTAGAGGATTCCTGGAATTCTTGTAGGATTGCCCTAGCAAAGCCTACCCTGGCCCTGGAGACTTGGTCTAGTCTGTAGTGTTTGGTGAAGGTGTGAACTGTAGACCAGGTAGCTGCTTCCAGGATGGAAGCTGTGTCCAGGTCTTTGAGAAAGGTCTTGGAGGTAGCTATGGCCCTGGTGGAGTGAGCCCTTACACCATGAGATAAGACCTTGCCATGATGTGAACAACAAAAAAGAATAGATTTTCTAATCCAACAGGAAATGGTTTGTTTGGAGACTGCCTTGCCCAGAGCCCTGGAGTGAAAGGAGATAAAGAATTGGTCAGACTTCCTGAAGGACTTAGTCTTGTCTAAGTAGAATCTCAACTGTCTATGTACGTCCAGGGAATGAAGGATTCTCTCTGCTTTGTTGGCTGGAGTTGGGAAGAAGGTGGGTAAGTGGATGGACTGCTTTAGAGATAGTTCATTAACTACTTTGGGCATAAAGGAAGGATTTGTGCAAAGGGTAACTGTCATTATGGAAGGTGGTGTGTAAGGAGGGCAGGCCATGAGGGCCTGTAGTTCTGACACTCTTCTAGCGGAAGAAATGGCCACTAAAAGAATGGTTTTCCAAGTTCACATTTGTAAGGAGGCCGTACTAGCCGGCTCAAAAGGGGGTAAGGTACGTTTTTCTAACACAAAGTTGAGGTCCCAGGCAGGAGTTTTCTGGGTGGTCTAATACAAAGGACCCCTCTCAGGAAAAGTTTAACGTCCAGCCTGGAGATCAGGGGTGGCTGGAAGGGTAGGCAGGCTGAAATGGCTGAAAGGTGGACTTTCACAGAGGAGTAATTTAGCCCAGCCTTAATGAGATCACAAACATAGTTAAGGACTAGGGAGGGGTCTGCCTGCATTGGGTCCCTGTCCTTAAGAAGACACCATTTTGAGAATCTTTCCCATTTCGATAGGTATGTCTTTCTAATAGTTGGTTTCCTGGCCTCCGTCAGGATTGAGAGCACATCCTCAGGGTAGAGCTGTCTGTAAGGGATTAGAAGTTTAAAGTGTTAGGTTGAGCATTTGCAGCCGAGGGTGAATAAAAGATCCCTTTTGCTGAGACAGTAGGTCAACCTTGTGGAGTACCTTGCGGTGATTGCCCTTGGCTAAGGAGTAGAGAAAGGGGAACCAGTATTGCCTTGGCCAGTAGGGAGTCACCAGTAAGATTTTCGGTTGTTCCTTCTTGATTTTCAGAAGGACCTTTTGTATCAGTGGGAAGGGGGGCATCCCCTTCCAAGGAAAGCTGAAGCCATTCACTCTCCAGGCTGATAGAATGTGATCATTGCTACAGAATTTGCTTAGTTGTCTGTTCTGGGGGGAGGCAAACATCCGCTTGAGGTGTGCCCCACCAGTGGACTGTGTCTAGAAAGGTTTCCCTGTTTGGCATCCATTCGTGAAGGTGAGAGGATGTTCTGCTGAGCAAGTCTGCTTGTATTCCTGAGAGGGGATGTAAGAGGCCTGTAGGAAGAGATTGTGTTGGGTGGCTAGCTCCCAAATCTGTAGGGTTATCCTGCATAACAGGTAGGCTTTTGTCCCTCCCTGTTTGTTCAGGTACCACGTGACTGTGGTGTTGTCTGTAAGAATGTGAAGAAGGTCTGGTTGAAGAATGGGAAGGAATGCCTGAAGGGCCAGCAGGACTGCAGTCATCTCCCTGACGTTGATGTGTTTTTGAAGGGCAGAGGTCCAAAATCTTTGAACCCTGTAACCCTTTTAGAGTTGCCCCCCACCCTAGATCTGATGCATCTGTGTGCATGGATTGTGTAGGAGAGGAAGCTGTAGGGGGATGCCTTGGTTGTGGAGGATTTGTTGGATCTACATCCTCAATTCTGACTTTAGACAGGCCAAAAGGGGGATTTGTTTGTCTACAGAGTGTTGATGCTGAGACCACAAATTCTTTAAATACCACTGAAATTTTCTCATGTGCAACCTGGCTAGAGGAAGCATGGGGAACGTGGCTGCCATGAGTCCCAGAAATTGTATGAATTGCCTTGTGGAAAGGTGGGATACCTGCAGAAGGTCTTGAAAGTGAGTTGAGAGATTCTGCACTTTGTCCTGTGGCAGGTAGGATTTCATCAAATCTGATCTGATCCTGCATCCCAGGAAACCTTTGTCCTGCTGTGAGTGCAGAGAGGATTTTGGAAGGTTTAGGATGAACCTCAAGTTGTGCAGGATGGTCATGGTGAATTTTAGGTCACTTAGGAGCATGGTTTCTGATTCCGCTAGCAGGAGAATGTCGTCCAGATAAGGGTATATTTGGATGTCCTTGGTTCGTCAAAATGCAATGGCAGGAGCCAGGCATTTTGTGAACACTCTTGGAGCAGTAGATAAGCCAAAGGGCAAAGCTGTAAATTGAAAAATTGAGGAAATACCAGTAAACCTCAGGAATCTTCTGTGGGAGGGCATGATAAGAATGTGGAGATATGCTTTCTTTATGTCCAGAGTGACCACAAAGGCTTGGGGTGATATCAGGGGCAAGAGGGTTTGCCAAGAGAGCTACTCATTGAAGGCTGTGGTGGCCGAGGAGCTAAGACAGTTTGAATTTATATATTACATTTTTCAGCATGGAATCCGTGTTGTTTTTGTGACTTTTTAATCTTTTTTTAAGACTATTTTGCTGTTTTCTGCTTGTTGTTTTGGGTTTGCAGAGAGAGCATCCTGAAGGATGGCACTTTTAGGAACCGATTTAGGTAGGATGGGTCTCCAGGGACCATCCTTTTTTGGGACTAGGAATAGACGAGGATAGAATCCTTTTCCTTCCTGGCCCACAGGGACAGGTTCTATAGTTCCTAGGGAGAGAAGCTCTAGCAAAATATGTGGGAATAGGTGGAGCTGTTTTTTTGGTGGGAAGGGAATGTTTTCAGGCCTTGGTTTTTCCTTTCAAGATAGGAAGTATCCTCTTTGAATAATGGAAAGGACCCACTGGTCTGAGGTGATGGTTTTCCAAAAGGGGAGACAGTGAGGTAGGTGGGCAGACAAAGGAAGGTGGGCAAGGCAGTCATGCGGACGAGGGGCCCCCTCTGTCGGGAAAGGGTTGTTTGGAGGGGGAATGGTTGTTAGTTGGTCTGGAGTAAGGCTGTCTCCTAGATCCTCTTCTCGGTCTGGAGGAGGAGAGATGAGAAGTGGACGGCATCCTCCTGACAAAGGAAGTGTTTGCAGGATAACTATTGTAGTACTTAGGGAAGGGGGACACCAGCAAATGTTTGATGTCTTGCAGCTCTTTGCTTTTCTCTTGCAAGTTTTTGAAGAGCTCAGCTGAATTTTTGCCAAAAAGTAGATTGTGGTCCAGTGGAGCATCCATAATTTTGGATTTGAAATCCTCTGGAAGACGTTTGTAGGCATAGCCAGGAAAATCTGCATAGGGCAGATGCAGAAGCTGCAGACCTGGCCGAGGTTTGTGCTGCATCATAACTACACCTGATGGATTGTCTGGCTACTTGGGTGGCTAGGGACAGTTCTGATGCAATGTCAAGACAATCAGGTGTAGAGGCTAGCAGGGTAGAGGCCTGGGACAATAGGTCCAGAGCAAATTTTACCATGTGTGTTTGGTAATTAATGACTCTGAAAGACAAGGCTGAGAAAGTATACATTTTTTTGCCCAGTCTGTCCTTATCTGTAGGTAGGTCAGAGGCAGAAGGTACCTGTCTAGACTGTCAGGATCCACAGCAATGACAGCGGGATCTGCCAGTGGAGGTTTTACCAAGAATATCTGGTCATCAGGCACCTTATAAAACCTGTCTGGTCTTTTAGGGGCTGAGGGCTGAGAGTCAGGGTTCTTACAGATATAGTTGAATGCATCCAGGAAGGCTGGGAGCACAGCAGGTATTGCTGAAGGAGAGGGAGACTCCAGTTGCTGTAGTTCAAAATTTCTCTTCTGGGTGTTAGACATCAGGGTAGTGTCTCACCTGAAGTACTCCTTCATTTTATTCTCCCCAAAAGTTAAATCTTCAGGAGGGGAGTCCCCTTCAATGGAATCTTATCTGGGGAATAGTAGTCAACAGGGGAAGCAATTTGAGACACGTAAGAGACTGATTCTTCAGCAGAAGAATCATATTGGTATTGCTGTTCTTCTCCATTATGAGTAGTTTGATGTTGGGGAGAAGAGGCAGAGGCTGGGTGAGGGCTAAGCACAGGGCTGATAGAAGGAGCAGGGCCTGTGGGCCTAAGGGCCATGAAGGCCTGCACTAGAGAATTTGTGAAAGACCGCCAATTTGGCTGTGCTTCAGGAGGAGGAGTGATATGTTTTGTCTTCTGTATTTTCTTGGAAGGTTTAGGCTTCGGGGACGGCCTAGGGACTGAAGCTGGGCCTGCAGTAGGACAGGACTTGGTTGGTAGTCCAACAAGAGGTTCCCCTTTGAGGTCAGTTGGTGCCTACGGCTGAATAGTCTCCATGAACGTACATTCCATGGCTGCAGAAACGACTTCCTCAGCGGGAGCCATCGAAGCTGACAAAGAAATCGGGCATTCCTCGGCCCCTATATCGGAAGCCGGCAGGACGTCCAATAGCGGAGTGGCAGTAGGAATAGGCCTGGAAACTTTGGCCTTCTTCCTAGGCGGTTTGGGTTGTTCGACAGATTCTGGGTCCATTCTAAGGGCTAGGCATTTCAGATGCTGGTTCTCGAGATATAAATTTAATGCGGCCAAACAACTGAGAAGTGTCTTGGGCACGAAGGACTTACAAATGGACACGAAGGACTTACAAATGGAACATGACGAATGGTCGTGTTCCCTACCTAGGCAAAATATGCACTTATCGTGGTAATCTTTGTGCGGTAACTGCTGACTGCAACTACATTTGACTTTCTTAGCTGACATCGGCCAAGAACTTCAGCATACATAGCAAAGCAATGATAAAAGAAAACAAAAAAACCCAACGGGGTACTTAACTTTCTAAAGTAATCGGTAGTAGGAGCTGAACGATTGAAACGGCGTCTGCGGCTGAAACTTTCTGTGGTCTGTGCATGCTGATGCCACATTAATGGTCCCTGGTTTATGGCCCTACGTGTGACATCCCATGCACCTACAGCAGCCAGGCAAAAACTTCTGTATAGGAGGCGACGTCAGATCGCCTGAGGCAGAAAATCCCACACACCAAATGAAAACTGCAACAATGGAATAGAACAACATCATACATTCCTTTTGTACCAAACATAGTACTTTCTCATTAAAAGCATTCTAAATTGTGTTATTGTTTGCTTCCTGTGGTCTTAACAAGCAATCCCCCCCTTCCCAAACTGGTCAGATCATTACTTTTAATTAAAAACCCAAGTAAGAAGCTCTTCAATCCCCCATACCACTGTCACAACATTATTTTTATAAAAGAAAAGCTGAAGTGCAAGTGTGAATATGTAATCCATAATAATCCCTCTAACAGCACTACTACTTACTACTATTCCAAACACAAAGATGAAAACAGACTTAATATTTTTTCCATGCAATAAAAATGGAAAATCATTTACAGTTTACAAAGGACATGTCCACACACTTCTATTTAGTTAAATAGTAAAGTGCATCTGGTTAAGCAAAAACAGGCACTTACACATATGCAAAACATACATTTTTGGGATTTTTTATGAGAAGTTTGATTCTCTATGTAAAGGTATTTTTTGACAGCCATTAAAGTGACTCTTTTTTTTAAATCAAAATAAATGATGGAATTTTAAGGTGGAGTCTTGCTACTGACAATGTATTGTTATTGTACTATATTTTCTGTATTGTCTACATCATTTCTTTTTGTTAGAATTTGTTATTCTGGGGGCTTTTCTCCCTATGTCTCCTCTGAAAATGGGTCTTGCACATCACTATCAGACAATCCCTGTAATCAAAAACAAAGAACAAACCAACATTTTCAGAGTGGGAGTTACTCAAAGTTATGCATACTGATAAAAATGACTTTTCACAAGTTAAAAGATGTTGAAATCCTGGGACCAAATTAGTTTTTCAGCAATCCCCACCACAGCAAGCAACATGCGTTTGTTTTGATGTATGTCAGACACAGTACTCTGAGCAAATTAGCAATCTTTAAAGGGGAAGCAAAAGAGAACCCTGTCACCTTTCCTTCAGCAGCACTAGCACTGGATGCATTGACAGAAACAAAGCTTTACTCCAGAAAGAGGATTATGACATGCAACTACAATGAAACTAACAAAGTAAAGAATCAAATCACTGCCCAAAAATTGAACACTATCCAGGTTATCTTTTGTAACAATATGTTCTTTTAGACTTCTTTATGATGCTAAAACAAAAGGCTGAATTGTTAATATTAAGAAGTTACGGAGACAAAATACTAACCCAAAATGCTATATTCTTACCATTGGCTGCACTGAGAAAAGCTTTATTATTATTGCCCATTGCTTTATAAGTAAGTTCTTCCGTAATATCCATATGTCGATGTATTTCGTCACACATTTCTTCAAGGGTATTATAAATATCACTTTCCCAATAAACTTTGTCTAGGTACTCCATCAGTTCTGTCAACTGAACTTTTGTGCTATAGTACCAGATCTTTTTCTCCTTTTCATTTTCTGAGTCCTTCTCTCTGAAAGGAAAAAAAAAAGTCAGGCCAAGAAGGAAAACTACTTTTCAATACTGTGGAAATGACTTTGCATTAATTGACAGGAAACTAACTTTTAGGGTATGCAGTTCACCTTCTACAATCAAGACTTCACACATATTAACTAAAAATAGCTGTCAAAATGTAATTCAGGCCAGTTTTAAACTGTTTACTGATGTTTACTTCATGTAAATTCAATGCATATTCCCTTGTTTGTTGAAATACCACGCAAGTGTAGTGTTGTTTATTATAATATTCAGAGGTCCAGGTTTTCAGACTTTCTTGAAAGCTTTTAGAGCATGAATGACAACCATTCAACTCCTTTATGCATTTGTGGGGTTTCTTCTCCTTACTCTTTATACCCTGCACTTTGACGTACAGTGTATGTGCATCCCAAGCCATGGCCAAGACATCTGTGGTAAAGGTTATACTGCCTGAAGGGAATGCACTCACTCTTTTGCACTTATTGTAACTACCATTCTGGCTCCCCCCCTTAAACAGGGTAGGAATGAGACGGTACAACACAGAACTGAAACTTCTGGTCCCTTGTATTCCTTAGGAACCACTGATGTCCTCATGAGCAGTCAGGTTAAGGGATCCATCAGTATGGTGGATGCCATGTTGCCCAAAACATTAAGAAACTCCCTGACTGTTACCTCTGCTTTCCCAGTCATGTCTTAAAAAGGGGGGAATAAATGACTCCATATTTTCTTGTGGTACATAGGCTTTGACTGAAAGGGTGCCCAAAAGGACCACCAGGAAGATCAACATTCGTCTGGTCATAAATTTTACTTGCACTTGATAGTCGTCTGTTAAGGACATTTAGGATGTACCTCAGTACTCTCTGCAAGTCCTCCTGAGTTTCTGCCTAAAACAATCATCTCACTAAGGGTAGTTACAGTGTGCTGTCACTGGCAACAAACATTCTGCAAAAATGCTGGAGTAGCCAAAGCAAAGGACAAGGAGTCAAACAGGTGGTAATGGTGATCACCCACCACAGCCCTCAGGTAATAGTTGTGTACTTTGAAAACAGGAATGGGGAGGTATGTGCCCTTCAGATCTAATGACACCCAAAGAGCTTGAAAGCCTAAGAGGAAAAAGAGAGCCAAAGAGGTCAGTATTTTGAATTTTTAAAAATCTGTTTAGCTCTGACAAGTCAGAAATGGATCTCCAATAATCAACTTTCCTTGTGACAAGAAACAGCCTGGAGTATAACCATTCAGCTTCCTGCCCAGAAGGAACACGTTCTATGGTTCCTTCTACCAGCATTTTTGCTAACAAAAGGGACATTTGGTGTTCCTATCTTTTAGGACAGACAGAAGTCTTTTTTTTTTCCTGTTATGGATGTAAGACAAAGTCTGTACACTATAGGAGACAACTTGTAAGACCCAATGGTCTGTATTTACATTTGGTTTTATTCTGTATTTGGTTATGCCTGATCGTGTTTACTCAAAAATCCCTTTTCAGCAAAGGCCTGGGGAGAAAAGCTCAAACATAATACAACCATTTTTAAACAGGCAATCAGTAATATACAGGAACAGATATAAAGTAATATGCGTTAACAATTACAGACATTTACTAATTAGATTATATCCATATGAAAGTAGAGATAACAATTGCAGTATAAAATATGGTAGTTAATCAGTTGATGTTAACAGAACATTGAACATTTAAAAGAGGTGTATTAGTGGGTCTGTCAGATATAGAGGTGGTGAATGTCACAAAACAATGTATAAAGCCAGTAGATGCTAGTAAAACTATCCAATAATTGGTGAAAAACTGGTTGTGGGACACAGGTTTCCGAAAGAACAGAAAAGGACTGATGAAACTGGAAACTGAAAATAACAGTGGCATTTATCCTGAAGATGTACATGAGCAGATCATTTGATTTAATATATGTTGAATTCTGAATTATTTCAGTGGGAGTGGGATGTGAGAGAGTCACCTGCAGTATTAGATGATTTGAGGATAACAGTGGCATTTATCCTGAAGATGTACATGAGCAGATCCTTTGATTTAATATATGTTGAATTCTGAATTATTTCAGTGGGAGTGGGATGTGAGAGAGTCACCTGCAGTATTGGATGATTTGATAATAGTGATTACTGATTTTTCACTACAGCATAAATTTTATTGTATTAAGTTAAGGGTTGTGCAGTTTTCTGGCTTAGTGAGAAGTCTGTTTATAGCTAGTTGAGAAAAAACTAGTTGATATGCTAGTTCTAATCAGTTTAATTGTCTGAGAGCTAGACAGTGTTCTCTTGTTATAGTTCACTGCAAATTTGGCTATTTTATTATAACGTTGCTCAAGTCTGGACAGTTGTAAGACCTGAATGTTAGTAAAGATTGGACAGCATACAGGAGAGATGGCAGTAAGAAAGTTGAGGATATACCTGTTTTGCCTATGTGAATGAGGTGGGTTTAATCAATTCTGGTTAAAGGAGGCCAGCCTGCAGTCTATTTTGGAGAAATCTGGGAGGGGTGGGAGTAAAGATCCAAGGTGGGGTTACTGGATAGGGGGAGGGAGGAGGCAGCTAATATAATCAAGTTGCTTCTTGCTGCAGGCCCCATCCTTAGATCATCTGCCTTTTTACTGCCATTTCTCTTCTGTAAAACTTTATCTTTTTCACTATCTGCCTTCAGAAGTAAGGCTCTTGCTTAGAAAAGTAAAACATAGCTGTGCTAGCTACACATTACACAATGACATGGGTACAAACACAGTTATAAGACAGAGACCTAACCATTACAATTGTTTTTCTCCTTTTTATGCATTATTCACATATGGTTTATTTCTTATCAACTATTATTCAATTTAACATTACATAGACTGCTCAAGTACTGCTTTACCTGAAATTTCATTCCTGAGCATTATTCTGCATGTATTGTTCCCTCAGATTCCACTTATTTCTATCTAGTTTACTGCACCTTTTTCCTAAAGATCCCATCTCCATCCCATAATTGCAGATATTAAGAGTACATCCAATGCTGCTGTACTAAACCTGGGATTCCTGTCTGCAGTACCCCAAAGGCATAACCGAATTTCACTGCTGCTCAACCTTTCCCCTCATTGACCAGAATGCACCCTCCTATACTGACAACAGGAGTGTTGGCCAATGCCATCTTCACACCTTTCGTGCCGTAGAAGTGCAGGTTTGCTTGCTAGTGCCACAAACAAACCAACCTGCACTTACTAGGACACAGCAAATCCTAACCAAAGATGACTCATCAAGAGTAGCAGATTCTAAACAGGGAAAGTGTAAATTGACTACTCTAGTATCCATGCAAAACCAGTGGTATCCCAATGATATAAAAGAACGGAGAGTACAAGTACTAAACAGTGGATACACTTAACCATCTGCAATGCTCTCAGTGGTAAAATCTGTGCTAATCCTAAAAACATTTTTACAGTTCTAATGTCTGAAAAGATGCACACAAAGAACCAGGCAGACACTTGCAAAATGACCTGCATAGTAAGGGGGACTGTGGTGGTAGTGGAGAGTTCTCACAAGATCTAGGATTAGTTTACCATGGTAAGTATAGCAGAAAACAATGCTATGCGCTATCCACTTTGAAATAATTTGTTCGTTGTCTGGTCTGTCCTCACTGCCCTTAGCAAAAACAATAAAAAGCAAATCAGATTTCCACTACTGTTTTGTCGTATCCGGGTAGAATCTCAATTTTTTTACTCATACCTAAAAAATACTAAATCCTTTCCTCCTAATTATAAGACAAACCGTATAAGGAGGTGGACAGCTCTGTCACCATAAAAAGCTTGAAGCGTAACCCTGACCTTACAGCATATCAAGAAGGGCAATATGCACATGACTGCTTGCAATTCCGAAATTCATCTTGCTGAGAGTAAGGCTATCGATACAGCAGTCATTCAAGTCAAAAACTTTGAAAGTGTTAAGGCTGATGTTTCAAGTACAAAATGTAGGTCTCATACTGGAAACCTTTCTTTTGTGGGTGGTCTTAAATGTAGCATCTCCTTAGAGGCCATTTGTTGGCAAATGGGAATGGAGTGGGGTCCAGAGTCCAAAAATCAGACATGGATGAGGTTATGCATCTTCAAAGAAGAAAAAGAAAGGCCTGTTACGGATAAGTCTGGTCGGTGGGTGAGAACCAGAGACTCCTGTGCTGAGTTTGGTTCTGTCCTCTGGTACAACACCAATAGAAAGTTTTTTTCCACTTTATATAAAATTTTCTTAAGTTGAGTTTTCCTGGCCTCCCTCAAAATCTGTATTATGTTCTGAGAAAACATGCGCCTGAAAGGACTGCTAGATCATCCATACTAAAAGCATTACTATCTGTAAGCAAGAGGTGAATCACAGACCCTTGCACTAAATCCACATTTCCACACACTGAGGCAACAGGACCACATTCTTCCCTTACCAAATTCGGCAGGAGAGAGAACCAATGCTGCCTGGGCCAAAATGGTTTAATCAGTAATATTTATTGACCTCTCTTTTATCTTCTGTAATACAATGGGGCTCAAGCCTATAGGAGGGGAAACCATACAGAAACAGGGCTGTACATGGTACAGAAAAGGCACCTGTTGCCCAGGCCTCTTATGCTCACACTCTAGTGCAATATTTGTTCACAGTTGTCTGACTTCTGGAGAAGCAAATCATTAATCTCCGGCACACTCCACTTGTGGACTATTTCCAAAGAACATGTATCTGTTCAATGCTGAATTGCCGAGATCCACTTATGTTCTGTTCAGATTGTCTATCAATGCAGTGTCCAGGGGTGGAACAGACAGAACCCAATGGTCATTCATAACTCCAAGACCAACTCCTATGGCTGCACTACTAGACAGCACAATAGGTTTGAGTGTCTCCCACCCTGCCCCCATCACAATGGTATTGTGCGTTTGAAATACAATGTTCCATTTTGCAAGACAGTAGTCAACAATACCTTCAAGCCTATCACTTCCATCATTTCTTTTATGTCAAAATGCTTCTTCCTGAATCCTGTCTTAAGCCCCCTAAACTCAAATCCCCAACATGAACTTCCTCATGCCCAGACTGAGAAGTCCATTGTGAGAGACTGAGGACCTGGCTCTGTTGTGAAAAGCACCCTCCAGGCTTGGGGAAACCAGCTGCATCATCCATGAGAGTTCTTTCCAAACAGAGTGTAACAGTAGAAAGAGACACTGCTAAAACTGGGCATGCCGAGACACTTGTTTCTCAGGTACTATTACAGTCTGTTTATAAGACGTCTTGTCAGGAAAAAGTACAGTTGTGTAAAATCTTACCATAACAGCAGATGTCCTTCTCTTCATTGCTGCAGTATTCTTTACAACAGGGATCCCCTGCCAAAGGCAGCCTGATGTCCAGCCAGTATACAAAGCTTTAGGTTGTAATAGGTATGCTGTACGTCACATGTATGCTCCCAGTGCATGGTGTAGGGCATTAAAGGTGACATTCAGGCATACCATCCTCAGAACTGAAAAGCCTTAGCAGGAATGACAGTCCAAGGATAAAAGTAGAGAACAAGCACATCCAGAAGAAAAAGGGGAGGAAGGAGGGAGTGAATACTGCAACAGTGAAGAGAAGGACATATTGCACAACTGTACTATATCCTTCCATATAACTGTTGCAGTATTCTTTACAATAAGGGGAGAGTAATAGCGAAGGAAGAAGATTGGGAGGAGGAAGGGCCATCAGAGCTCTCCACGAAGCCAGGGAGAATGGCCCTAACAAAGCCAGCTCTAGCCATAGAAATCACACCCAACTTGCAGTGCTTGGCAAAAGTATGCAGAAGTCCAGGTAGCTGCCTCAGGAATAGAATTAGTATCCAAACCCTTGAAAAAAAGCACCAGAAGAAGCCACAGCCCTAGTAGAGTGAGCCTTAACAGGAGGAGGAAGGCTCTTCCCATGAAAAGAACAGTAAAAAGAAATGGCTTTAGATATCCAGGAAAAAAAATGCTTTGCTTGGAAACAGCCAAACCTAAAGACTTAGGATGAAAAGAAACAAAAAGCTGTTCAGATTTATGAAAAGCTTTAGCCTTATCTAAATAAAGTCTGAGCTGTCTATGCAAATCCAAGGTGTGCACAACCTTTTTACTAGCAGACTGCAAAGAAGGGAAAAATGTATGCAAATTAATAGAGTGATTAAGAGACAACTCATTAACCACTTTGGGTATAAAAGAAAGATTAGTACAAAGGAACACACTGTCCTTATGGAAAACTAAAAAAACAAGGAACAGCCGTAAGGGTTTGTAGCTCAGACACCCATCTGGCAGAAGTAAGGGCCAAAAGAAGAACAGTCTTCCAAGAACAATGCTCTAAGGAAGATGAATCAGCAGGCTCAAAAGGTGCCTGAATCAATTTTTCTAAAACAAAATTAAGGTCCCAGGAAGAAGGGACGGGCTTCCTGTGAGGCCTAATGTGAAGGACACCTTTAAGAAACGGTTTGGCCTCAAATCTAGTTGGCTAAAGGTAGAGTCAAAGGCAGACATGCAGATACAGCTGATAGGTGGGCCTTAATAGAAGAATATGCTAACCCAGCACTGAGCAATTCACACAAAAAAAGAGAACCAAAGGAGCATCACAGTAAGTTGATCCAGGTTACGAAAAAGACACCAAACAGAAAATCTCTTCCATTTGGATAAGTAAGATTTCCTAGTAGTGGATTTCCTAGCCTGAGCATGTCCTCAGAAAAAAGGTTTCTGTAGGGAATCAAAACCCTATCACCCACAGTGTCAGCTGAATAGTGCTCAAGTGGCGATAGATTAAATATCCCTTGTCTTGTGTGAGTAGGTCCATCCTGTGAGGTAAATTGTGATGACTGCCCTTGGCTAAATGCAGAGGAAGAGGGAAATAATGTTGCCTGGCCCAAAAGGGAGTCACCAACAAGATTTTGGGAGCATCCTGTTTTATCTTGAACAGGACTTTTGGAATGAGAGGAAGGGGAGGGAATGCATAAAGAAACATCCCCTTCCAAGAAAAAGTGAAGGGGTTCACCTTCCAGGCCAGGGGACAAGGGATACTGGCACAAAATAGACGAAGTTGTCTATACAGAAGGGAGGCAAAGAGATCTACTGGTGTACAATGTTAGAAAGACGTCCCTGTGAAGCATCCACTCATGGGAATGTGTTATGGACCTGCTCAATGAATCTGCCACTACGTTCTGATCTGAGGGAATGTAAACTGCCTGAAGGGTCACCTGACACTAGATAGCCAAAACCCAAACCTAACCTTGTTCCCCCCTTGCTTGCTGACATACATCACTGTGGTACTGTCTGTGATAATTTTGAGGCACCCTGGAAGGAAAAGAGAATAAAAAGCCTGAAGAGCCATAAGAAAAGCTCTCATCTCTTTGACACTGATGTGGTTTAGTCAGAGAGACCAAAGGGTCCTGCACTTTCAGAGGACCGAAGGAGATCCCCCACCCAACATCTGAAGCATCTGTGAAGAGTTCTGGAATGGGGACTGGAGGTTGAATAGGAAGCCCTGGGCTGAGGGACAACTGACAAATCTACCACTGAAGTTCCAGCTTGAGGAAAGGAAGAAGAGGAATCAGAAAATCTCAACAATGAGAATGTTGAAGCCAAACTGACTTTAGAAACCACTGAAGCTTTCCAGGTGGAGTTTGGCTACACGGAGCATAGGACTGGTGGAAGTCATGAAACCCAGAGCCCTGAGAAACCCCAAGACTGTAACTGAAGCCAGAGGAAGAAGGGATTGAAAGAAAGCAATCAGTGTTAAAGCCTTGGGAGGAGGAAGGGATGCCAGAATTGGAACAGCCTGGAGCCTGCATACCAGAATAACATGGTCCTGAGAAGGAGCTGGGAATCACTTCTGGAAATTTATCATAAACCCCAGGCTTTGCAGGAGAAAAATAGCAAAGTGTAGATGGTGAAGTAATATCTCTGGAAAGGAGGACTGAATCAGCAGGTCGTCCAGCTAAGGAAAGACCTGAATCCCCTTTAACCTGCAGAAAACAATCACAGGAGTGAGGCATTTGGTGAAGACCCTGAGGCAGTAGGGAGGTCAAAGGGCAAAGCAGAGAACTTAAAAATTTCAGGAAGCAACAGAGAAACGTAAAAACTTCCTGAAGAGGATGAATAGGGATGTGTGGGCAAGCATCCTTGAAATCCAGGGAAACCAGAAAAGCCTGAGGAACTAACAAATGAAACAAGGTTTAAAGGGACACCATCTGAAAGGAAGGAACCTTCAAAAAGGTGTTTAGTTGAAGAAAGATCCAGAATGGGTCTCTAGGTTCCTTCTTTCCTGGGAACCATCATTCCGGAATAAAACCCCTTCCACCTCTGAGGAGTTGGAATTTCTTGAATTGATCTTTGAGCCAACAGGCCCTGAAGCATTTCTGGAAAAAAGGGTGGGTGTTCCTGAGGAGGCTGAGGAATGCCCAAAAGAAGGGGGGGGGGGATTTCCAAACCATGTAATAACACTGGCTAATGATGGAAACACAAAGGTCTTGGGAGATCTTTAACCAAAAAGGAAGGGAAAGAGGAATGTGATGGAGAAGAACACGCAAGGATATTCAGACAGCACCTGGTTTGTCAGGAAAAATAAGCTTATGAGTAGGAGGAGTTTGGGTAACCTTAGCAGGGGGAGCCCTTCTACTACAATTTTTTTTTTTTTTTTACATTTGGGGGAGGATGGGACTGCCTATGGACAAAGACAGACTTCTTAGGGTAAATCTTCTGAAACTTGGGAACAGGTGAAACAGAAACATGCTTCAACTACTGTAAGGCCTTACCCCTTATCTTGCAGGGACTTAAACAATTCCGCAGCAGCAGCACCTAACAAATGCTTACTATCTAGAGAGGAGAATCCATCAGTTTAGCCTTGATATCATCAGGCAAAGATCGAAGTATGAGCCAAGAATCCCACCTCAGAACAGATCCAAAAGCAACAGCCCTAGATGAAACATCAGCGTCCCTAGCAAGCCAAGAGTACAGGCCTTCCCTTCAGAATCAGGAAGATATGAAATACCTTGACAGGCCTGAGAGAGAAGAGCAAAGGCATACCTGGTCATATGTCTGACAGATCACACCTCTAAAGGCTAGGATAGCAGAGGTATACCCCTTCTTCCCTAGCTTCTCCATGGTTTTGCTGTCCTTATCAAAGGGAACCAACTTAGTTGAAGGCAACAATTTGGAGGGCTTATCAGAAGCCAGTGACACCACATAAGGGACAGCAGAGGGACACAACCTTGCAATCATCAGGCACTTTATAAAACCTATCAGACTTCCTGGGAGCAGGGGGTTTGGGAACCAGGAGCTTGAGAAGCAGAGGAAAAAGCATCCAGCAGAGCAGCAAGAACAGGAGGAACAGCAGAGGACATAGGAGACTTCATCTGCAGAAGGTCATAGTACCTCTTCTGAGCAGACACCTGAGCACAGTCCCATTTGAAAAATTCCATCATTGTGAAAATAGTGTCCCCAAATAAAAACTCCTCAAAAGGAGAGTCAGGGCTGACAGGCTCTTCTTTCTCAGAACCATAGTCTAATGGATTAGCAATCTGAGAGGAATAAGTGACTCTTCATTAAAATCATCACCACCATCATCATCAGAGGAATACTTCTCCGTAGACCTCTTAAGAGGGGTAAAAAAACAAAGAAGAGCAGGAACAGAAACTCCTTGTGGAGGCTTCAAAGCCATAAGGGCATTAAAAGGACCCCGAGTGAAGTTTTGCCATTCACTCTTAGGATCTTTCAGAGCACGTGAAATGCGTTTAGTCTTCTGCTTCTTTTTAAGTGATATGTCAGCCTTGAAAAATTTTGAAAGTTCTGACCCTGACAACACTAGAATGGTAGTCATAACCTCTTCCCTCACTAAAACCTGAAGAACACGCCTAGGTCCTTCGGTAATCTCCAGCCATAGTTCCCCCTGTACATCCAAAGTGGATGTCTGCAAGGCCTCCATGGACGTGCGTGGAATCGGATTCATACCAGCCTCTGAAGTGGTTTTGGCAAAGGAATCTGAGAAAGAAACCAGACGATCCTCCAGGCTTTCACCAGCCTCAAGACAGATGTCCAGTAAAGGCGGTACACAACCGAAGAATCCGACAGAGATTTGTTGGTCATTTTTTTTCGCAGGTGGATGACCCTCGGGCCAAGAAGATCTTTCCATATTGTCCTTAGCCAACAATTTAAATCCCTGGTTCTCTAGGTAAATTGCAAGGGAAGAATGCTGACTACCTAACATCTCAGGGACAAAAGATTGACAAATTTCACAAGATGTATGGTTGTGGAAGCACCTAAACAGAATAAACACTGTTAGTGATGATCTTTTATGGGGAATCTGCCTCCTGCAGATGACATGAAACCCAACAACCAAAAACAATGCAACACAATGAAAAGAAAACCAAAAACCCCAATACGACACTTATCTTAAACAGGTTGATAACCAACAGACAAACGAGCACTCTGACCGACTGAAGATGGAGTTTGGACTGGCGGCAAAGTAGTTCTGAGGATGGTATGTCCGGGTGTCACCTTTATGCCCTATGCTATGCAAGGGCAGCATATGCATGAAGTACACCATACCAATTACAACTTAAAGACTTTGGTATACTGGCCAGGTGTTGGGCTGCCCTTGGCAGGGGTTCCTTATTGTAAAGGAAACTGCAACAGTGATATCGAAGGACATCCTTAATATATAAGAGGTCATACATGCCAGGACTATAAGAAACTCTCTGCAATGGAACTGAATCAAGTTGGCAACTGTTTTGAAGTACTGCAACTGAAAGAGGATCTTGTCCTCTGGGGTAGAATGTCTTAAAATGCTTTGTATCTAGCAGTGCCTCAAGAAATGAAACTCACCTTATGTGGAAAATGTGAGACCTAGAAGGTAGATTTAAGACAATTTCAGAGATTCACAATAGTTAGCTTTGTTTTGCACAGCCTTCTGGTGCTCCAGGGACATAGCCAGATGTGGACATCCTTTGTCCTGCAAAATACAAATACTACACAGCACTCTGCAAACTCCTATGGTGCAGCACACAAGCCAAAGGCATAAAAGTGAATTGGTAATGGGTACCCTCTGCAATGAGTCTGAGGAACTACTTGTCCACTGTGGCTATGGGGAAGTGTGGACAGGCATCCTTTAGATCCAAAGTTATCATGTAGTCTTGTGGAAGGAATCGATATGGAGCTTTGGAACTCTCAGGAAAGAGTTGTTGTGTTGGAAACTTAACATAATTATATATGCTTGAGTGGGGGGGTTGGCCTAATGGTTAAGGTGTTTACCTTACAGACACAAGGTGCAGAGTTTGATTTTCACATGGGGTAACTGGCTAGGCTTAGCATGGCCTGAAAGGGCATGTAGCCTAGTACTAACCTATGAGCATTCACTGCTGCAAACCTCACCAATGGGATAGCCTCCTTGTAGGTAACCTGAATGCCAGTGCAACGTCAACAGCTGTATCTTCACCAAGTGGCATCTGACTCAGGGCTGGCTTCTCTTGAACACAACTGATGTCCCATGGTGAGGTAAACTTTACTATGAAAGGTCTAACATGCAACAATCCTCCTAGAAATTGTTGACAGTTCAAAGGAAGATGCAGAGGTAAGCAGGTTGGGATAACAGAAAAATTAATCTTTAAAGATGTGTAGCTAGCCATGTTTTGTAAAGGTCTGACAAATAATTCAGGACCAGTAACTCATTCTTAGGTTCAAAGGAGATTACTAGGCTAACAGCTCGAGAGCCCTTACAAGCCTACCCATTTTATCCAGATTTTACCCAATTTTCTATCTCTAGAGGAAATATAACAAGGGCCAGTAAGCGAGGTTTTGACAATATTTACAGACTGCCTCTGTCTCAAGCTGCATTTGAGTCCTGGACTCTGGTAAGGCACCAGAAGAATAATCATTTTCACTTTGCTAAGTATGATTTTCCTTGGGTTGTTTCCCATCTTCCTTTGTAATATTTAGCGCATCCTCTAAATGTACCGGGGTAAGAATGCTATCTCAACCAAGCTGTCAGCCTTAGGACCCTTTTGAGGCAGCATTCTTGACTCTGTCCTTGATACTTAGCAACAGGAAAAATAGTATAGCTGTACTAGAAACCTGCCAAAAACTGAAATGTTCAAGTAGATTCTGTTGCAGTCTTCATCAGTGGGATATCCTGTCAGCAGACAGCCTGAAACTCAGCACTATTTCCAGAGTTTTACCTTCTCCTAGAAGCATCAGCTGACTCCCTCCCACTGCCCTGTAAAGATGACAGTGGTTAGCAGCTGCACTGGCTGACACCATCTTAAGATCTTTCTTGATGCCCCGTTTGGTATGTACCTCACAAGACATCTGCAACAGCTGGAAAGGCCACAGAAATACCTCACTAAAAGAATCACAGGCCTAAAGCAGATGCCATATGCTGACCGTCTAAAAAAAAAAAAAAAAACTCCAGCTTTACTCTGTGGCATATCATCTACTCAGAGGCGATCTCTGCTTAACATACAAGGCCATGTCAAACCCTGAGCTGTTGGACATGCTCCTCTTAAAGAAATCCCAATCCCTCAGAGCCACATGCTCCAAGGATCTAAACCTTGTCATCACAGTGAACAAAACATGCTGGAGGGATAGGTTCCTGATCCAGAGACTCCCCATACTCTGGAATAAACTGCCCATACATGTCAAGCAGAGCAACTCCTTGGCCCTCGTCAAAAGGAACCTTTATGATTGGATGGGAGAGAGAAAATTCACCCCGGGGATCATGTCAGTTGCCCTGCTAGACAGGGGTCCAGGGAAGTAAATAGTGTGGGAAGAAATATCCAGGGAATTGTTATGGCTAAGCTTGTATAGGCCCTAGGGCCGATAGCCTAGTACCAACCTATGAACCTATGATCTGGCTATGCCAACTTAGACCACAGCATGAGTAAACTAGAATGGTATACTCCCCTTTCTAACAAATCCACCCCAGAGATCCCCAGTCTCCTTCTCTAGGAAGTATAGCAAGATCAAGGGATTCTTCTTGGGATTGGCGCTAACAATTTCCTTCTGGTGACAGAAGAAGCAAAGGAGTACTGTATCCCAAAAGAGTGAAGCTGTGGTGAAACCAGCATTAGTAGTAGCCAGGCAGTAGTCATTCATACGACTCCCCTCTTTTCATCATTCTTGACAAGCTAATTCTTTGTTTTCAGTAAATACTGTTTGATTTCTTTCTAACTTGTGAATATCTGCCTAAATACTGCAGCCTTAAATTTTCAGGGTCTACATATTAGTCTCCCCTCAAGTGTTTGGCAGTGCTCTGTACAAACTCAGACACATTGAGTGACATTTTTCCTGCAAAAAGCTCAACTGAAATTTCTCCAGTATCTAGTTGCACACAGGACATCTAGTTTGCAGTGACAAGCACTGTCCACATAGTTGGAAAGCAGATACTCCTGACAGTGATTGTTATTTTCACTCCAGCAGTCTAATCAATAAAAAAGGGTCTTTCCTACTGTCTCCATTACTAGCTTGGTGGATATGGGCATCCTGTGGCAATGTAGAAACTGCCTCATATTTACTGACAACCAGTTAATTCTCAAACTGATACAGCATGTGAGAGATGCATTTACATGTCACTGGAGGCAAGGCTCTCATATAAAAGTACCCATAATGTCAGTAAGGTTTCAGTAGTACACATGCTGAACCCATCATGCATAATTCAAAGCATACATATACACCTACATATACTGAGGTACTTACATGTAACTTTCCTAAACCACAAAGACCTCCTACACAAAGTACACACAAGAAATACCCTCAGCAGCCCCAAATGCACTATTTCAAAATAAAACCCACATCAACACAAAGAACTACATCTCATGGAGCCTCTACCTCTAAGCCCATACGGCAAGTCACCACACAATCCAACATTCTAGTCATTGGAGACTCCATTGTGAGACACACTGATGTCCTCCTCACCAGGCTGAGTAAGGAGAAAATTATGGTCAGTTGCTTATCAGGGGCAAGGATATGCCATATTACACATGCACTCAGGTCACTGGATCACGATTACCAATATGACTCAGTCATAGTCCACGTGGGAGTAAATGATCTGAGACGTACCTCCCTAGACTATATGAAGAGACACATCACAGAGCTCTTGGAATGTGTCTCTCAGGCTGGTATGAGCCGGACACTGCACAGCATTGTACCTTCTCCAAGGGTGATGCCACAATACGAACAAAAGATGATGGACTTTAATAACTGGCTTAGTTTCTGGTGTCATTCTAAGGGAGTACAATATTTTTAATGCATGAAAGGAGACAGTCAACAGACCACATTGCCTTGCCAAGAAAAACTGATGGAGGTCCAGGGAACACACAAGTCCAGTATAAATCACACAGCTAGTTGCAACCACCAAAGACTTATTGAGCAAAAACAGCAGTCAAGCGCTTTCGTCTTACATTAAGACTTCATCAGAACTGCAGTAATAACATAAACCACACAATATAAAGAAACATCCTGTAGTCATGTGGTTAAAACTGACCAATACAAATAATGCTTAAAAAATTAATTAATTAAAAACTTGAAAATGTACTGACAGTTTGAAACAGTGTGTATGAGCGAAAAAACAGAGCCAAACATATTACAACAATGCATATACAACACATTATAAAGATGACTGATGAATCATCCCTCCATACTTTTCAATTTTAGGATTAGGGTAATGGAACAGCAGTCATTAAGCCCAGGGGAAGTAAGGGCATCACACATCAAAATCCATATTAATTCCTTTCTGTTGAGGTGTTCTTCTGTACTAAAACCCCTTGCATCCCATTCCATATAGTCCAACACTTCAAACTTGAAGTGATGGTCAGGAAAAGCTGAAATATGCCTATACAAGGCATTGGTGTTCTTCCCTTTCTTGATGTCATTCAAATGTTCATAAATTCTTTCTTTCAGCTTACGACTAGTCTTTCCAATGTAGAACGCCTTACAACATTGACAAAGCACTCCATATACCACCACCTTGGATATACAATTGAAGTGTTTTTTAACCTTAAATTTCATATTCCTGATGAAAAATGAGTCACACAATAAAATATGCCGACAATAATTGCAATGATTGTATTTGTACATGCCCTTAGGTCTACTTGAACAACTCATGTCACTCTTCATTTCTAAAAGGTTCTTAAGACTTTCCCTTTCTGAATACACCCTTTGGCTTGACCCCAAATAACTCTTTGCCTTCATTGATACTCAACACAATTGGCCAAAAATTGCTCACTGTGTCCACTACATCCTAGATGTTAACAGAAAAAGTAACTATTAGTGAACGTTGAAAGGGGACAATTGATGGTTGAGTTTCTTTGGACAAGCTATCACCGGCCAAATGGTCATCAGTTCAACCACCAGGAATGCCAGGCAGTAGCAGTTTGCAAAAAACATTCCTCCTCTTACCCTGGACTTTTTCCTTAATACTGTCCAATTACTCATGCGGGTAACCTCTTTTACTGAACATGCCAATCAATTTATCTATTTCAATAGTGAAAGTGGCATCATCAGAAATCATACAAGCAAGTCTGACCAACTGCCCCTTGACCACAGCCCTCTTTTGAAAGTCTGGATGCCAACTATCGAAATGGAGGTAAGAGTTGGAAAAAGCTTTTTTACGGTAGATGTTGGAGCAAAAACAATTTCTCGAATAATCCTTCGTTACCAATACATCCAAATAGGCCACTGAATCATGATCAAATGTATGGGTAAACTTTAGGAAAGATGTACTACCATTGATATACTTGAGAAATTTGTTCAATTTTTTTTTGGTAGAATAGTTCCAGACGATAAAAATAGTGTTCAGGAAACGAATATAGAACGACCAACATTCGGGAGAGGGACTGTTGAATACAAAATGCTTCTCCCAATAGGCCATGACTAAGTTAGCAAAGCTTAGGATGCAAGAAGCCTCCATGGCCACCCCACTCATCTGTTTGAACTGGCCTTCAAACTAAAGAAAGGAAATACTTCAATTGTATATCCAAGGGGGTGGTATATGGAGCATTTTGTCAATGTTGCAAGGCATTCTACATTGGAAAGACTAGTCGTAAGCTGAAAGAAAGAATTTATGAACACTTGAATGACATCAAGAAAGGGAAGAACACCAATGCCTTGTTCCCTTGGTTTATTTGATCACTATTAAACCAACTATTATAACCTGTTCAAACAAACTGATGAAACTTGTGCTGCAATTAAAACCAGGAAAGTTAGAAAACTGCAGAGAGATACTGAAGCGTATGCCAAAGGTAAGGCATATCCCCCGCCCACAAGGCTTCTGAACCTGGACAGCCAACAGCAGCTCCAGAATCAAATGATGGACAGTGGGAGGTCTTAAATTCACACAATTCTGATGACCTGGGCTTCCAGGAAGGAACTGGAAAAGTACAGTTTTGTACCTACCATAAATGTAGATGTCCGATAGACATGCAACTGCAGTCATAACATGTGGGTTGTCCTGCCTCAGGCAGCCCTCGGTCGGCCGATTTCCAAAGTCTGGGTCCGACGTCGGCTGATGTCGCATTTCTCTCCGACGTCAGAGCGGCTGGAGTATATAAGCATCAGTCGACGCCATTTTCTTCAGTGTTTCTTGCCCCAGATGCCAGGTGCCCTCCAAGGAAGGCTGTAATCAAATTGGAAGACAAAAACAGAATTCCAAACAAATAAATGAGCAATAAAACAAATACACCGTAACAGATATCCCCAGCTAAGAAAAACAGGGATAGGAGTGGACCCTAGACATAGAGGGGTATGGAGGGAGGGAAAATCCGACTGCAGTTGCATGTCTATCGGACATCTACATTTATGGTAGGTACAAAACTGTACTATGTCCTTCAAGAATGCAACTGCAGTCATAACATGTGGGTAGAATACCATATCTTAGCTGGGGAGGAGGTATGCTCTAGGAAAGAGATGGTGTGGCAATCAAACCCTGCAGGACTGCCGAAGCAAAGCCTGCTCTGGATCTGGAATATAGAGGGAGATTGTAGTGTTTGGAGAATGTATGCACGGAGCTCCATGTAGCAGCTTCTAGAATATCCTTGGTAGGCACCCCTCTTAAAAATGCTGTAGAGGTGGCTGTAGCTCTGGTGGAATGTGGTCTGACATTGGCTGGAACAGTCTTTCCATGAAAGGAATAACAGAATCTGATGCAATGTCCAATCCATTTAGAAATAGTCTGTTTTGAAATTGCTTTTCCTTGGACTGCAGGGGCGTAAGCTACAAAAAGTTGTTCAGATTTCCTGCTGGCCTTGGTTCTGTCCAGGTAATATCGAAGTTGTCTGTGAATGTCCAAGGTATGCAAAAGTCTTTCCCCCTTATTCTCAGGATTGGGGAAGAAAGCAGGCACATGAATGGCTTGATTTAGAGAAACCCTAGATACCACCTTTGGCATAAAAGTAGGGTTGGTCCTTAATGAAACCCTGTCTCTGTGGAAAATAATAAAGGGTGGTATTGCCATTAGGGCCTGTAGCTCCGAAACCCTTCTTGCTGAGGTAATTGCCAACAGGAAAGCTGTCTTCCATGAGAGAAATTGCAAGTCAACTGAAGCTGCTGGCTCAAAAGGAGGTAGAGTCAGTTTTTCTAAGACAAAATTGAGGTCCCAGGCTGGCACTGGGGCCTTTCATGGTGGCTTAATGTTCTTGATTCTCCTGAGGAATTGTCTTAGTAAAGGGTGAGAGAAAACAGGAGGGTCAGTGTTGTATCTAGCTGAAATAGCAGATGCATGTATCTTTATGGAAGAATATGAGAGGCCGTTCTTTAACATATCTGCCAAATATTCCAAGATAAGTGGGATGTTCAGCAATGATGCATCATGTCCCTTGCTGGTATTCCAATAGCTGAATCTTTTCCACTTTGCTAAGTAAACCTTTCTGGTGGATGGTCTTCGAGCCTCCGTTAGTATCCGCTGAACTTCCTTGGAAAGAGATAAGCTGAAGTTATTTATGGGATCTCCCAGGCTGTTAGCTGCAGTGTCTGAAGGTTTGGATGCAGTGTTTCGAAATTGTGTTGAGTCAAAAGTAGAGGCCACTGAGGGAGGGCCCACCTCCTGGTGTGACATATGCTCCGTAGTAGTGGGTACCAGTGTTGTCTTGGCCAGTCCGGAGCTATTATGATTCCCTTGGGCTTCTCTGCTTTGATCTTTAGTAATACTGAGGACATCAGTGGCAGAGGTGGGAATGCATAGATTGCTAGTGAGTTCCAGTTGAATGAGAGGGCATCTATTTTCCAAGCTTTTGGATGGTATGTCCTTGTGCAAAATTTTGGTAGAAGATGGTTGAGGTGAGAGGCAAATAGGTCCAATTCTGGCTTGCCCCATGTCGAGGTGAGTTGTCTGAAGGCCTTCGGATGTAACCTCCACTCGTGTGGATCTGTGAAATTCCTGCTTAGGCTGTCCAACACATTGTCTTTTCCTGGAACAAACTGGGATTGTAACTGGATGTTTAGGCTCAGAGATTTCTCCCAAAGCTGCACTGTCAGTCTGCAAAGGGGGAAAGAGTGGGTGCCCCCCTGCTTGTTTATGTACCACATCACAGTGGTGTTGTCTGTCCGTATCATTAAATGGCCTTGCTGGAGTTGGTGTTGAAAAGCCTCGATGGCATGCATTACTGCCAGCATTTCCTTTTGGTTTATATGCAGATGTGTTTCCTTTGGAGACCATTGTCCTTGTATACACCTGCCTTCCATGTGCGCCCCCCATCCAAGGTCTGAGGCATCTGTAGTCATGGTCTGTGTTATCAGTGGTTTTTTGAATGACATACCTGTGTTTTCCTGGCTCACTGAGGCCCACCATAGGAATTCCTTTTGTAGGCATGGAATGAGTGGTATGATTGTCTCCAAGTTGTTGCTGTGTTAAGACCAAATGCTTTTTAGGTACCATTGAAGCTTTCTCATGTGTAGTTTTGCTAATGGAACCGGTAGAATGCAGGATGCCATGTAACCCAGGGCCTGTAGGAATCTCCTTGCAGTCATCTGGGTGAGTTTTGCTAAGCCTTTGAAATAATGAGTTAACTTCTCTTGCTTGTCTTCTGTCAGGTAAGCCATCTGAGAGGCTGTGTCTAGTTTGGCTCCTAAGAAGATTATTTGCTGGGATGGCTGCAGTCTTGACTTTTGAAAGTTGACTGTGTATCCCAGAGCTTGCAGTAATCGTATGACATAATCCAGGTTTTTTGTCAATATCAATTTGTCGTCCGCTTGTATGAGGCAGTCGTCCAGGTACGGGTAAATTTGTATACCCTGGAGCCTGCAATGAGCAATTACTGAAGCCAGGCATTTTGTAAATACTCTGGGCGCAGTAGATAAGCCAAATGGCAATGCTGAGAATTGATAATGCTCTGGCCCTGCAAGAAATCTGAGGTATCTTCTGCAGCTGTGTCTGATAGGGACATGCAGGTATGCCTCCTTGAGGTCCAGAGTAATCAGCCACGACTCCTTGCCCAGCATGGGAAGGAGTTGCTGTAGAGTCAGCATTTTGAACTTTGGTAATATGAGAAAGGTGTTTAATGCGGACAAGTCCAGTATTGGTCTCCATTGAGATTCTTTTCTTGGAACAAGGAACAGTCTTGAGTAAAACCCCTGTTCTTGTTGTGGAACTCTTTCTATTGCTTTCATTCGAGTCAGCAGAGTGATTTGCTTGATAGCCTCTGCCCTTTGATTCTGTGGTAGGTTTGGCATGCCTTGTTTTCTTGGTAAGGTATGAAAATGAAACCTGCACCCTCGGTCTATAATGTCCAAAATCCATTTGTCCTTTGTCAGTCTGTGCCAGTTTTCTGCAAACAGTGATAATTTCCCACCCAAGGGAGCTTCTAGTTGTTCCCTGGTAGGTGGTAGTAGAGGAAAGTCACTGAGTTTGTGGTTGTTGGGCAGGTGAAACCCCTGCGTCACTTCTTTGGTTTCCTGGCTGCCATTGTCGTCCCCTGTAAGGGCCTCTGTATTGGCCTCTTCCTCGGCCACGTCTGTTCTTACCCCTTTGAAACTTTTCTGGATTAGGAAAGGACCAGTTTTTTGAAGGCCAATTCCTACTGAATCTGGGGGGTTGAACCTGGAGGAAATCTTTCACAGTCTGAACTGATTTTGCCTTTTCTTCGATGGTCTTTAACACATCCTTAGCATTTGCACCAAAAAGCTTGTTCTTTTCCAAAGGTGCATCCAGAAGTTTTGCTTTTACATGATCTGGTAGAGGTTGATCTTTTAACCAAGCATGTCTACGAATCACTGCCCCTGTCATAGCTGCCCTACATGAAGCTTCCAGTGCATCATATCCACACTGCAGGAAGTGATTGCTTACTTGCTGAGTGTTATGTACAGCTTCCTGCAAAGTCTTCCTGTCTAAAGGATCAGGAGAAGCTAATGTGTTTTGCAAATCTTCTGAGAGATAATCCTGATATTGTAACATATGAAAAAGGCAATTTAAAGCTCTCATAGATAAGGTAGTGGATGTGTAAACCTTTTTGCCCCATCTCTCTAATGACCTTGCTTCCCTGTTGGAGGGCAAAGGATTTTTTGAGGTGGAGGCTGAAACTCCTTTAGGCCCCTGTGAAATAGTTTCCAAATCAGCAGTATGGGCCCTGAATAAATGGGAATGAGTTTCTGGGACCCTGTAATACCTGTCTGGCTTGGCTGGAGCAGGAGGAAGAGAATCAGGGGTAGCACTAGAGTCAGAATACAAATCATCCAGAACATCAAGTACAGGAGGAATAGCTAAGGGCCTGTGCTGAGGCTTCTTAAGGAAAGTCCTAAGGCATTTCCTAGTATCAGGATATTCCTGACCCTGCCACTTGAAATGTTCCCTCATGGTGTGCAGAACTTCCCCAAAAGAAATATTCTCAGGAGGGGAGGCCGAAGGGATGGAATCTTCTGCATCCGAGTCCTCATAGGTCTGGAAGAGCTCTTCCTGGCTATCAGAGTGGACAGAGCCCTCAGAGTCTTCATCTGAAGGAGTAGGATCAGAGGGTTCAACCCGGGGCCTTTTATCAGGAGGAGGCTGGGATGCTCTCTCAGGATGGGCCTGTGAACCTCTAATCATGGAAATTAAATCAGCAGCCATGGACATAATTTGTGTCTCCGGAGTCGGCTGAGGTAAGGATTTAGAAGAAATATGCTTAGTTTTGCTGGCTGCCTTAGCCCTAGTGTAGGCCTTAATGGACATGGCCATAGGAGGCCTGGCAGCTCCACGTACAGGAGTGACCTTGTCTACAGCAATGGTCTCGGGCATTTCCTTGGTTTCGGTATCCGGAGGAAAGTCTATAACTGGTGTCGGAGCAATGTCTGGAATCGGAGTCGTCGGTAATGCGGTGTCTTCGGTTCGGAGCGGTGGAGAGACCGTCTCAGAGGGAACCGGAGCACTCGCGGTAGGTTTTGGCGTGGAGTCGGTGGTAGACGCGGGCCGAGGATGTCGGTCCCGGTCTTTTCGCTTTTTGGGAGTTTGCGATGTCGGAAGATCCGACGGCATGGTGTAAGCAAATTTATCGCCGAAAAAATCTTCAGCGAACTCCGCCCGGTGCCTGAGAGTGCGCTTGTTGAAGCGAGCACAGGCTACACAGGCCGAGACGTCGTGGTCTGGGCCCAGGCAAGGGAGGCAGTAAGAGTGGAAATCCTTATGAGGTATTTGTTTACCACAAAAAAGACAATTGTTAACTTTTTCAGTAATTTCTGACATCGGCTGAGGCAAGAAAAGGTCCCCAACGGGGTACTTAGCTTTTTTGATGACTTCGGTATCGTAGAATACAGGAGCTGACCGACCGGCACTTGCGAACTGCTTCTGCTTCGGGCACCGTGCGGCAAGAAAGACTGGAGAAAATGGCGTCGGCTGATGCTTATATAACTCCAGCCACTCTGACGTCAGAGATAAATGCGACATCAGCCGACGTCGGATCCAGACTTTGGAATCCGGCCGACCGAGGGCTGCCTGAGGCAGGACAATCCACATGTTATGACTGCAGTTGCATTCTTGAAGGACATCAGTGAACAACTGCCAAGACGTTCTGAGAGGCTCTACCAAAAGGAAAAAGGAAAAGGGCAAGAACATAGTGCTTTTTCTGCTAAAGAACATAACAAAAATTGGAATATAGACAATAATCCTAACTTTGAGCGTTTAGGAGCCAGGTCTAAGGCTTCTCATTCCAGATCATTCAACAGAGGCTCAAACAACTTTAAGGCTGGTAACCAGTGCAAGAAAATACTAGGGGGAGAAAATCCATGAGGAAGAAACGTTATTAAAGGATCAGGTTAAGTACTACGGGGGATTATTTACTCATTTCAATCGACGAACAATGGGATTTGAGACTTTGCAATGACATTAATGCACTGCATAAGTCATGCTCAGAATTTTTTCTGGGACATGGGGACATTATCATTAATACAACAGATTTAGATAGCTCAAGTTTGTTTGACAATTTGATGCTTTGCCTGATAGGACAAGCTCAGGCATCTCTGAATTTAACTATGTAGGTCATTTGGATAATATGCCTGTAGTTATTTTTAAGAATAACTGTGAAAGCCAATGCTGTAAATTTTGTGTTGACTATACACCAGCATGTGGATACAATTCATCCTTGAATCATGAGTTCAGCTCTGACAACTTTTCAGCTGGTTTTGAGTTGGTTTCACCTACGTTTAATGGTGCAAATATTGATGATAGCCGTTATGCTTTGTCTGAATCGGTAGTCATTGATGTAAACAACTCAATTAATTTCGACAGATCCATTTGTTTAATCACAACTGGTGGGGTTCACAACATTATGGCAGCCTGTTCACTAGTTAATTCCCCTCTGAGGGTCATGAATAGTGGATTTGAAAATGGGGAATTTTTACATGACACCACTTATGCAATGACCAATTTACTTTGTGAAGCTGAAGTTGATACTAGTGACTTTTGTATTTCTAGTAGTCAGTTTCCCAGATGTAGTGCAGTTGACACATACTTTGGGAGGACTGCAAAAGGATGTTGTGAACAGGGGGGATCCAACTGTTAAGTTAGTTAGTGAGGCACAGCTGGATGACTGCCCTGAATCCTTGAATAATTCAGCTGTGAATAGTGCTCATTTTGACACTGTTAATATGGTTGTTATTGAACCTGCTTTACAGGTATTCACATCTACTGGGTCTAATTCTAGCTTGTTTTCCGATGTTGAAAATATGGTTACCCTAATAATTTTTGGGAGGTACCAGTTTGTATTCAAAATACGGATAATGATTTTTCAGTGTATAACTTTTCAAGTTTCAACATTACAATTGAGCATGCCAATGTGTTAAGCAAAGGGTTGAGTTTCGTGCTGGCTAAGGAGTCCGATTTGGCTGAGGTTTTGATCAATTTAAAATTGTTTACACGAAAGCTCAAGTAGGCACTCTGCTTCAAAACTGACTCCCTGAATTCTGGCACAAACCCCAATAAACCTCTCAAAAAAGCTAGTTCATTCAACCCACCCTTAAATAGCTGGTTATTTCTCTTTGAGAAAATGTGTGAATTAGAAATTCAGAAATTTTTTTCTAAAAAAAAAAAAAAAAAAAACAGCTAGAGACTACAACTTATCCAATGAGGAGGCATTGTTGTTCAAAGATTTATGAAGCAACAAAAGTATCAAGATAATGAAACAAGACAAGGGTGGGGGAATAGCTGTGATGGACATCAATGACTATAATAATCGTATGTATGAGTTGCTTTTCACCAAGACTTATGTCCAGATATCCAAGAATGAGCTCAATATTGCCTATTCAAAAATTGATATCTGTCTTTATGACACGGTTATGCAGGGGCAAGTTAGCAGTGACACATACAATTATTTACATAATCAGCATCCAGTGGTAGCGGGCATCATTGGGATACCCAAAATCCATAAAGCTCTCCAAAATCCACCTTTGAGATCCATAGTGGACGCGGGTAGAAGCAAGGCCTTCTACATAACCAAATATGTGGCCATCCTACTAAAACCATCAGTCATTGAGGTCCCACATATTTGTAAGGATTCTTGGGATTTTTTGACCAGGCTAATGAAGCTCAGTTTCTCAGGTGATTGTATTTTGGTCACAACAGATGTCCAAAATTTATATTCAGTCATTCCTCACAAGTTAAGGTTGGAAAGTATTCTTTCCGACATAGGACTGTTGTTGAATAATGACATTAACACAGCTTGTACACTTATAGATCTGGTTTTGACCAACTTTTTTTTTTATTTTGAAGGCCAGTTGTTCAAACAGGTGAGTAGGGTGGCCATGGGGGCTTTTTGCGCCCCGAGCTTTGCCAACTTGGTCATGGCCAAGTGGGAGAAACATTTTGTATTCAACAGTCCCTTTGCCGAATGTTTGTCATTCGACATTCGTTTCCTGGACAATATTTTTATCGTCTGGGACGATTCTGCCACAAAAGTGAATGAATTTCTCGAGTATATCAATGGAAGTACATCTTTCCTAAAGTTTACCTATACGTTTCATCATGATTCAATGGCCTATTTGGATGTATTGGTAACCAAGGATTATTCAAGAAATTGTTTTTGTTCCAACATCTACCATAAAAAAAAGATTTCCAACTCTTATCTCCATTTCGATAGTTGGCATCCACATTTTCAAAAGACGGCTGTGGTCAAGGGGCAGTTGGTCAGACTTACTTTTTTGATTTTTGATGATGCCACCTTCACTGTTGAAACAGACAAACTGATTGGCATGTTCACTAAAAGAGGTTACCCCCATGAGTTACTGGACAGTATTAAGGAAGACGTCCAGGGTAAGAGGAAGAATGTTTTTTTTACAAACCGCTACTGCCTATTCCTGGTGGTCGAACTGATGACCATTTGGCTGGTGATAGCTTGTCCAAAGAAACACAACCATCAATTGTCCCCTTTGAACATTCACGAACAGTCACTTTTTCTGTTAACATCTATGATGTAGTGAACACAGTGTGCAATTTTTGCCCAATTGTGTTAAGTATCAATGAAGGCAAAGAGTTGTTTGGGGTCAAGCCAAAGGTTGTATTCTGAAAGGGCAAATCTTTTAAGAACCTTTTAGAAATGAAAGGTGGTGTGAGTTGTTTAAGTAGACCTAACAGCATGTACAAATGCAATCATTGCAATTATTGTCAGCATATTTTATTTTGCAACTCATTTTTCATCAGGAATAGGAAATTTACGGTAAAAAAAAAAACACTTCAATTGTATATCCAAGGGGGTGGTATATGGAGCTCTTTGTTCATGTTGTAAGGCATTCTACACTGGAAAGTCTAGTCGTAAGCTGAAAGAAAGAATTTATGAACACCTGAATGACATCAAGAAAGGGAAGACCACCAATGCCTTGTATAAGCATATTTCAGCTTTTCCTGACCACCACTTCAAGTTTGTAGTGTTGGCTATATGGAATGTGATGCAAGGGGGGTTTAGTATAGAAGAACACCTCAACAGAAAGGAATTGATCTGGATTTTGATGTGTGATGCCCTTACTCCCCCTGGGCTTAATGAATACTGTTCCATTACCCCAATCTTAAAATTGAAAAGTATGGAGGGGTAATTCTTCAGTCATCTTTACAATTTGTTGTATATACATTGTTGTAATATGTTTGGCTCTGTTTTTTCACTCATACACACTGTTTCAAACTGTCAGAACATTTTCAAGTTTTCAATTAATTTTTTTAAGCATTATTTGTATTGGTCGGTTTTAACCACATGACTACAGGATGTTCCTTTATATTGTGTGGTTTATGTGATTACTGCAGTTCTGATGAAGTCTTGATGCAAGACGAAAGTGCTTGACTGCTGTTTTTGCTCAATAAATCTTTGGTTGTTGCTACTAGCTGTGTGGTTTATACTGGACCTGTGTGTGCTCCATGGACCTCCATCAGGCCACATTGCTTTGCCAGGGATGGTCTGTACCTCTCCTCTCTAGGCTTTCGAATATTAGCTAAAACATTGTCTTCCCCCATAATGACTTTTTTAGGCAATGCAAAACTGAAATACTTCTGACAAAGCAAATCAAAACCAAGAAAATCTAGAGGTATTACTGCTCAATGCTAGGAGCCTAAACAAAAAACTCCACTCCCTGGAAGCTCTCTTTACCCTAGAGAATGCTGATGTCTGTGCGGTCTCAGAGACGTGGTTTAAAGCCATGGACAGCACACCAACAGTGCAGGGTTATAATGCCTTCCACACATTTAGACCAGCTACTTCACAGGCAGGGACTAAAGGTGGATGTGTCTCTATTTACATCAAAAATAAATATATTTCAAGGCTGGTCAAACAGGACAATGCACTTGAGCTTTTCCATATTAAAATCACCATAGGTAAAATCCACCACCACTTCCTTGCAAGCTATAGGTCCCCCCCCTCTATGACCCAGGAAACCCATACTATGTATTTAAACTTATTAGAAACACTAACCGTCCAACCCAATACTATATTCATGGGCAACTTTAATTACCCCACTATTAACTGGGAATCCTATAGAGCAACAAACATACTGGCACAGAGATTGCTGGAGTTTGTAAACACAAACTCCCTGGACCACATAGGCAATACACCAACAAGGGGTGCAACCATACTGGATCTGGTCCTAATATGGGAGAGTGCTGCACACCCCCTACTGTACTGCCTTCCCTGGTAAGGTCAGACCACAAAATGGTCCCCACTGAAGTAAAAATAAAACCTGGACTCCCAGCTAAACTGGGAATATTCAGGAACTAGTCTAAGGCTAACCTCCTGTCATTAAATGAGAACCTGGTAAAATTTCAAGCCCCTATAAACCCTGAGAACACATCTGCCTATGCAGAACTGTTCACAGAAACCATGCACAAGCATGTTAATAGCTGCACAGAGGCAACTGTACCCATCAGGAAGAAGTAGAGAACTAATTCAAAAAACAAGCCACCCTGGTGAAATCACAAAATCAATCAGATGTATAACAGGAGGAAGAAAATCATGGCAAAAAATTTGGAGGTGCAGCACCCAACAGGATAAAACCATTCTCATTAAACTAAACAAACAACTTAGAGGACAAATAACGTCTACCAAAGCTAAATTTAAGGTAAGTTTGGCCTTCTGAGCCAAGGACAACCACAAAGAATTCTTTAGCTTTGTCCACAACTTCAAAGGCAATACACAATTATGTGGACAGCTCATTGTAAATGAAGCCACCTATACTGAATTAGAAGATATAGCAGACCTCCTGGCTGATAAATTCAGCTCCAACTTTATCCCCCCCACCCTCAACCTTCCCTCAGGAAATATCATCAAATATAACTCCCCCTACTATGACTAGGGAACGGGTCCTTAACGCTCTCTCTAAGATCAAGAACACTGCATCAATGGGACCAGACAATATCCCAGGATGCCTTCTAAATAGCATGAAATATGACCTATCTGTGCTCTAGAATTACTATTTAACTGCAGCCTCCAAACAGGCTTCATGCCTCTTGAATGGACAGAGGCAATAGTCATCCCTCTGCACAAAGGTGGGCCATCTACAGACCCATAAGTCTCACTAGTCTTATATGTAAAGCCATGGAAAGAATTATCATGGAGATGATCAAGAGATATAGTAAACCTCCAGACAATGGACCCAACCCAGTTTGGTTTCGTAAAGGGCAGATCATGCCTACTCAACCTGGTGAACTTCTTTGAGAAGGTCACTAAAGCAATGGATGAGGGCAAAATCGTTCACATTGCCTACCTTGACCTGGCCAAGACATTTGACACTGTCCCACTCGGGCATTGTTGACAAACTCAAGAGGTTGGGTACAAACCTGTAAGTCAATCAGTGGATAGCCAACTGGCTCACAGACAGGACCCAGGAAGTTGGAATTGGGGAGTCCGCCTCTACAAAGAGGACAGTCACAAGTAGAGTCCCTCAAGGATCAGTCGCTGGACTGCTCCTTTTTGGCATTTACTTCTCAGAAGTCAAGGCCAATGTCAGTGGTCTCTAGTTAACTAAATTTGCAGATGATTCCAAATTAGGAGCGGTCATTGAATCCCACACTAACACAAATGTTCTCCAGGAGGGGCTGACAGAGACAAAACAACTGGTGTCAGAGTCATGGACTAAAACTAAATGCCAAGAAAAGCATAATAGCATCCTTTGGGAAGACATCCATCCCAAGTTAACTATCATACTGACAACATACCCCTTAGAGTTAACCCAGTAGTCAGGGACTTAAAGACACACACAGATAGTAATCTAGCCTTTGGTCATCACGTGTCTACACTGGTGAGGAAATCATTCTATGTTGCACAACTTGTAAACAAAGGTATGGCATCTAAGTCCAAGGAAGTCATTGTTCCACTGTATTCAGCATTCATCAGACCTATCATTGAGTACAATGTCCCCTTTGGTATGTACCTAACCAGGCATATCCAACAACTGGAACATCCACAGAGGTTTCTCACTAAAAGAATATGGGGTGCAAGTAATATGTCCTAAGCAGACTGTCTCAAAGCCCTATCCCTGTATTCTGTTTCCCACAGGCTTTTGAGGGGAGATCTATGCCTGGCATACAGGGTATTGTCAGACCCCACTCGAATGGACCTCCTGCATATCCACAAAACAAACAATACTAGAATTACCCATTCCAAAGACTTAAACCTTGCCTGTGATATAAATAAGACCTGCTGGAGAGAGAGGTATGTATCGCAGAGACTAACCCGCCTATGGAACAGGCTCCCCATCCATGTGAAGCAGAGTTCCTCCCTAATTCAATTCAAGTGCAACTTGGACAACTGGATGGGAAACCAGAAATTCATCCCTGGTTTGGCACCTATTTCTCTGATGCAAACAGGTAACCTGTAAATAGTTCATCTCCCAGGTCCATGCTAACACTTATCAAGGGCATCAGAACTTGTCAGAGATTTGGGAAGCATGGCTAGGCTTAAAAAGCCCCTTGTGGTCATTAGCCTAGTAAACACCTATTAACCTATAAGGAGACAGAGAATATGGTAATGAAGAAAGAAAGGAGGTAACAGATAAAATGGAACCCACCCTAACACCAGGGTGGCAAGGAAAGAAACTGTGAAGGAGGGAAAGAAAATTGACTGCAACAGTGAAAGTACACACGCAGCTACATTTAAGGTAAACTCCTTACACAACTGTATTGTGTTTATCATCCTATTTACTGTTGCATTCCTCACCTGAGGGATGACTCCTACAGCATAACAGCGGTGGATAACTGGCAATAAAAGGTAATACAGGAGAGCAAATCTTACAGGCTGGAAAAGGCAAACCCATCCCTATAACCCTAAATGCCACATCTAAGCTGCAGTGTTTGGAAGTGTGAATTGAAGACCAGACAGTTGCTTCTAAAAGGGTAGTGATCCCCAGAGGACTGCTGTGATGGCTCTGGTAGAACAGACTTTGACATTCCCTCAAACAGGTGTACCACAAGCAGAGTAGAAGTAGCAAAGGCAACATGCAAGACATTTTTGAAATGATTTGCTTATTAACTGTTTAGCTTTCCTTACTCTTAACAAGGGGTATATAGTTGACCTGATTATCAAAATTCCTTTATTCTGTCCACATCGAATACCATTTGTCTACATGCAACCATACCCTGCAGGATCGTCCCCTTTATTCTTTGAGTAGGGAAAGAAAATACAGGCAAGTCTTAATGGTTGCTTTCGGCATGAAAGAGAGACTGATGTGAAGGGATACCCTGTTCTCGTGTAAAGTCAAAAAGGGCTCCCCGTGCATCAGTGCTTGCTTCTGAAATCCTTTTAGCAAGTATCACACCCAAAGAGAACAGCATCTTCCAAGATTAAAAACATGTAGGGGGCAGCTGGTTCAAGGGAAAACAGTTAGCTTTCCTAAGGCATTATGGAAGTCTCATGGTAGTGGAATTTCCTTTCCCGGATGTCTAAGGTGCAAAATAATTCTCAAAAACTATTTCACTGATCATATGGAGTACAATGGATGGACAGTGTAGTTGTGTGGACCTTTAAAGATGCATACGATAAGCCCATCCTGAGAAGGTCTAAAAGGTAGTCCAGAAAAAATGCTATATTTGCACAGTGTTTTGGTCTTGGTCACTGGACAGCCACAAGAGGGACAATATATTCCATTCTACTAGGCAAGGTGTTCTTTATTTTTTTGTCCTAGTCTCCCTCACAACATTAATCATGTCCTCTGAACACATGTGCCTGAATAAGAATAAGGTAAACTCATCCAACCTGTTGAGTGATGAGGCTGGGGTGCATCAGATACCTAACTTCTGAATAAGATGATCGACTCTCTAAGGCAACACCCTTGATTTTTCCCTTGCTAGGTCCAACAGAAAAGACAGGCAGTGCTGTCTGGACCCAATGAGAACTATAAGAAAGACTTTTAGCCTGTCCTTCTGGACTTTCTGAAACAATCCTACGGATCAATGATGTAGAAGGGAAAGCTGACAGAAAAAGACCAGTCCAAATGAGGATGTAGGTACCCCTTTTCCAAACTGCTGGAGTTGCTGTAATGCAGTAGAACTTTCTCAGTTGGAATTATCTGTTGTGGCAACAAAAAACGGTCTACTGCTGGTACACTCAAATCTCTGGTCAGATCCATTTGTGTGGATCTACCAGAGATCTGTTCACTCTGTCTGTCTCACGGTTTTCCAGGAAGGAATACAGGCTGCTCTGCCCTCATGAGCAATTTCCCCAAGGCTTGTTTTGCCCAGAATGGAGGAGTGAATTTTTCTTTGCTTACTGATGTACCAAGTTACTGTGGTATTCTCCATAACAATTTGGTCTTCCACAGTGACTATCACAGCCCTCATTTCTTTCACATGTATGTGCTTCTTCCTCATATTTTGATCTTAAATGCCTTGTACCTTCAGTTCTCCAACATGAGCTCCCCATGCTAAGTCAGAGGAATCTGTGATCAGTCTTGGTAAGCTACGGCACTCTGAAGGGCATCCCCAAAATGAGGTGGAACTACCCTATCCACCAAGAGAGTTCTTTATGTATGGAAGGAGGGGAATGCAAGCCTCCAAAAACTCTGAATCTGTTGCAGTGGGACAACTGCAATTTCCTCATGTGCACTCTTGCTAGAGGGACCATAAGAAGAGAAGAAGCCATGTAGTCCAGAATCCTAATTCCCTTGCTGTTGTGACTTCCCTCTCCAAGACATTCTGTGTGAAGAGGGTCATAGACAGCACTCTGTTCTCTGGTGAGTATACCTTTAGTAGCTCTATGTTTAACAGTATTCCTAGAAAAAGCAGACTCTTTGCAGGAGTTAAGCTCAAATTTTAGGATGACAAAGTCCAAGCTTAATGAAACAAGTGAGTACACGTTCAAGGTCTTGTAAATCTCCTTTACTAAGTCTACTTGACTAAGACAGCTGTCCAGGTAGGGTACATGTGGATGCCCTTTTTATTGCAAAAGGCACTTACTAGAGCCAGGCATTTGGTGAAGACACACTGTGCAGTAGGCAAGCAGAAGAAATACCCCCCCACTCCACCCATAAACTTTAGACACTTTCTGCAATCCTTGGCAATGAGAACATGCAGGTACTAATCCTTCAGGTCTAGACTGCCAAGAAAGTCCTATGTGGACAAAAGAGTTAAAAGGCCTTGAAGGATCAACATCCTGAATCTTGGGATGATTAGGAACTTTTTCAGTTTGAAAAACTCTGAGATGGATCTCTGTGCACTTTCCTTACTGAGCATAAAGAATAGCCCTGAGTAAAAATTGGGCTTTTCTTCTGTTTTTGATACTCGCTTTGCAGTCCCTTAACATTCATGGGGTGGCCACATACTACGGACTACTAAGGAATTACAAACTGAAACACTACTGTAGCATTTTTAAGACTCTCTGGATCTACTTTATATTTTTCCAATTTTTACAAATAAATGCAGCCGCCATTCTATCCTAAAAGGAACAGGAGGAGGGGGAAAGAGGTTTAGGATAGGGACAAGTTGGGATTTTCATTTTTTGGTGGGGGAGGGCAGCCAGGTTGAGCCATCTTGGAAGTTACAGCCTTCCTGACCCACAGGCTTCTCCTTTGGTTTTACTTGCCATTCTTTTATAAATCTGTCTTATTCTTGTCCTGCTTGGTGAATAACTAATATTTGGAAGGCTAATTTTCTGCTGAGCTTTGATGTCTAGGATTTAAAAAAAACTGTTCAACTGACTGCAGAGTCTTGCCTTTCCCCTCTAGTCTTTCAAAACAACCTTCAGCAGGCGGTCCTTTTCTAAAGCTGCACTACGGGCATCTGTCTTCCCATAGTCTAGCAAGGGCTGCTCCCTCAGCCAGGCATGTCTCCAAATTATTGGCTATGTTGTCACTGTGCTGGAACATGCATTCATGGCATCATATCCGCATTTCTTTGCGTGCCTGGCAAACTGGGCTAACAGTTCACACAGTTTATGCATCTCCTGCTTCAGATCCTTGTCCTAGATCACCTTTTGTTTGACCCTCAGATTCTCAAGCAGAATCTGCTTGTCAGTCTGGCAGTTTAAGGCTCTTACAGCCAGGGTAGCACATGTGTAAACTTTTACCTCAAATCTGTTGAGGATTCTACTGTTCCTGTCATTGGGGAAAGGATTCCTGACCACAGTTGTACAGGATACTTGCTGGTATCCAGAAAACTGCATTCAGGAGGCAGAACGCTTAACAAAGGTATAAAAAAAAAAATCACAAAACAAGTCTCTTTAATCCACTCATGATAAGAAAACACAAAAACCCAACAAAGTACAGTTGTGTACACTTACCATAAATGTAGATGTTCGAGTGTATTCAACGTTGCAGTCATCACACTTGGGTTATCCTGCCAGGGGTAGCCCTCAGTCAGCCCGAATACCAGAGGCATAGTATTTCTGCGTCGGTTGCTGTCGCTCTAAGACAGACATCAGGACGTCTGGTATAAAAACAGGCAGCCAACGCCATTGCCCCAAATGTCAGGAGCCCCCAATAGGGAGATAAGTTATGGTGGTGTAATACCACCAGTAGAAAGTAAATACCAATAGCCCTGTAAGGGTGAGGGAGAGAGAGAGACAGACAGACAGACAAGGGGGCTGGAGGCTGGGAAACCAGGACTGCAGCAGTGAATACACTCAAACATCTACATTTATGGTAGGTGTACACAACCGTACTATGTTCTTCATGTTTCACTGTTGCAGTCATCACACTTGGGTTGATTTCCAAAGCTGAGGAACGGGTGGAGGCAGTCAAGAATAGTTGGGGCTAAGGGGGCGTGGCCAAGGATGAACACAGGATAGCAGCAGATTTCTTCAGCTCCACCAATTTCACTTCACTGACAGGAAATAATTGCTTTAAAATTAGTTTATGAACTAATTTTCTTTCTAAATATGTTTGGTTTATCTATTTCTTGAATAATATCTAAAAAAGAAAGAAAATTTTAATAATATTCCTGTCAGAAATCACCTTGGAAATTTTCTTGTCAGTTTCTCTGTTTGAAATGAGTTCCAGTAAGACAAATTCTCAAGATTCCAGCATCAAGAAAGAACTTCAGTCTCTGATATCTACAATCCAGCAACTTACTGCTAAGATGGATAAACTGGGTAATAAAATTGATACCTTCATAGAAAAAACTACAAAACAAATAGACTTGTTACATATAGACTTGCAACAACAGAAGACCCAGATTACAGGCATAGAAGAGACTGTAAATGACATGGAAAATAGAATCCAAGAAGAGGAAATCAACATTGAGTTTTTGCTGAAACAAAATACACATCTACAAACAAAGCTTGATGACTTGGAAAATAGATCTAGGTGCAATAACATTAGGATTTTTGGACTGCCAGAAAATATTGAAGGTAACAATATTACTTTTTTTTAACAACATGGCTCCCTAAAACTTTAGACTTGCCAGAAGCATTTTCTTTTGGTATCAAAAGAGCCCATAGATCTATAGCTAATACTAACTCTAACAAAAAGTATCCTAGATCAGTTATAGTTAGATTTCTATCATATTTTGATAAAGAGATGGTACTTAAATCTGCTTGGGCTAAAGCTCCTGTTAAAATTAATGAGGCAACTGTGCGTTTTGACAATGACTATTCTTCCTTGGTAATAACTAAAAGAAAAGTTTTTCTGCCATTAATAAGGGAGCTTAAGAAAGCACAGTTTAAAACCTACCTTCTGTTTCCTGCCAAGCTAAAAATCTTCCTTCCTGATGGTCCTAAAATTTTTGATGACTTAGACTCTGCAGTGCTGTTTATCAAAAAAAAAATAAGATTTTGGATAAAATAGAGGAAATGGAATGGGCTAGTCCTTCATTAAAGAGGTTGGCAACAGAAACTTCATGGAAGACTTCAGAGAAGAGAATAGAGACTAAAAAACAAATGACTTGTTCTATGTTTTTTCTTTTTCTCTCTTTTTCTTCACTATTAATCTTTTTAAATATAGTTACTGCATTTTCAGAAAGCCACAAATATTCTGAAAAAGATTTAATCAAAGTTATATTCTGTGTACAAAGAACTGTTTTTGTTTCATAATCAGTCAAAATATCTGAGGAACTAATAACAAGCTATCATTCAATATGTTTCTCTTTCTGACAAAGAGAACTAAGGTTAGTAACTTGATACATTTTTTTTTCTTTTTCTTCTTTTCTTTTATTTTAAATAATGACATTCTATTTAGATTATGTAGTGGGTAAGGGGTGGGGGAGGGCAGGGAGAGAAGTGTAATGAAAATATGATAAATGGAATAATAACTTATTTATTCCTTGTAAAAAAAAGTATATATGTTGTTTAAATGCTATTGCTAATTATACTTCCTTCATTATATTGCTTATACATGTTTACAAATAATTTGTCATGCTTTAACTAATAATAATTAGAACTAAATAACAGTAAATAGTATGTTTCATATTCATCTTTATTAATATAAACAGCAAGTAATATTCCACTGTAGATACTTTTTATAGCTTCTTTTCATTTTTTTCTTTTTTCTTTTACTCTCTTTTTATTTTCTACTCTCCTTTTTTTTCTTTCTCTTTATTTTCTTTCATATTAATATATTCACATGCTGTTGATCATACTGATACAGTAAATAATAAGATTTGTATAAAAATTGAATTGGGGCATAAATAATTAGTTCTATTACATATTAATAACTGTGGGCTTGGTTTCACTTTCATAGAGGCTGCAATAACTTGTAAAATACTTCGCGAAGGTTTTGCTATGTTTAGCTTCATTTATATTGCTAAATGAATGTCAGTCACTTGTTTTTAACAAAATTCCCGCCAGAATGTTAAGGGGGACAATTTGGGATGTGGGTTACCTCGTGAATAGTGTCCTCGAGTTGTTTTAAAAGCTTCAGCTCTCAGAATTCACGCAGAGTAGCTGAAAGCAGTCAATTTGAACTTTGACCCCTGAATTCACACTGACACATCGCAGATTCATGAAGAACACTCTACCAGGAAGTAGAACTGCTGCACATGCGACTCTGCGATGGAAAATAAACTCTATAACATTTAAATGTGAGTTATCTTTTATAACTACTTATTTATTCATGTTATAATTTACAAAATATGAAAGTTATAATGATTTTAAATTATTCAGTATCTCATAGTAAGCAAATGTGATATTTTAGAAGACATAGAAAGTGAAACATTTATACATGTGTTTTTGAAAGTTTACTTGACTGCAACATATTAATGTATGTAAAAAACTTATGATTTAAACATATACATTGCTATAATTCATTTGATTTATTTGACTGACAAGCATAAGTATTTTTATGATTATTTTGGAAGAAGTTGTCATGTGACATTTTAAAGCAGCAGTTCAGATATACAAAATACAGATGGCTTTCTTCACAATAATGCAAGTATTTCTGAGAATTTACATAGCTATTCAGTATGATTTATAACAATTTCTATAAATATAATATTTTATTTTATTGCCAATAATAAGTATGAGAAAAATGCTCTGATACAAGTAATTTAAAGTCTTTTGGAAGCTGTTAACTGCATTTCTATGACAGAAAATAGGTACATCTTAATATATGTAATGTCTGAACCATAACAGCCAAAGTTATTGATTTAAATGAACACCAGAACTTATTTTTACAAACTTTGAATAAATTAATATGTAGATATGCCCTCCTTTTTTTTTTTCTCTCTCTCTCCCTCTCTCACGTCTTTTATTTCTTTCTCTCTTCTTGGTTCCTAATATCAAGTTTATTTGAATGCTATTTGAGTATAAATGTATTATATTAAATAGATGTACATAGCAGTATGAATTGTTTTTAAAAGTTTCTATTTGTTTATATGATGCTGATTTATCAAATGTGTAGTTTTGTCTTACCAGATAATCTAATTGAAAGTTGTTAATTTAAGTTAATAACTAGTATTAAATTGATAAGGTGGCAGCTGACGTACTGCTGCTTAGGGTAGGGGGTTAACTTGAGTAGTATGTACTACTCTAAGTTGGAGTTTTTAACTCAAGGCTGGGTGCAAGGTTTAATCCTTACATTATTTTCTTTTGTTCACTGTTGTATGTATATAGTTCTGACATCCACAATACATTTTGTAAGCTCATTGTTACTACAAACAAAATTGAATCTTATACAAAAGCCCATAAGAGATTCAATAAATACAGCTATATCTAAAGGTACACCTAAAGGAGGAGGTATAACATTACTTATTTTGTTAATTGTTATTTTGATTATAAGTTTTATATGTTTTAAAAATGCCAAATGACTTCTCTAAAAGGAATTTCTTTAAACATTAATGGACTGAATAATCCGTGTAAAAGGGCAAGCCTAATAAGATACATTAATTTACATAAGGCCAACTTAGTATTCCTTCAAGAAACACATCTCCTGAAAAAAGATATTGATAAATTAGCCACAAATAAATATATAGTATTGGTTAGTTCAGAGCACACTCAGAAAAAAAGAGGAGTGGCTATTTTATGGAATAAAAGTATGCCCATTCCTAAAACTATTAAGTCTTATCAAGATGATAAAGGAATGTTTTGTATGGTTACAATACAAATTAAAGGGAAGACTTATACATTAATCAATGTATATTGCATACCTGGAATTGGTATTAATACAGTGAAATACCATCTTGATAAGATCATATCATTCTCTATAGGAGATATTATTTTGGCAGGTGACTTTAATTGTATCCTACATGAAAATGATACTACTACCATAGGAAAAAGGAAAATTACATCTAATGCAAAACATTTAAAGGATTTTGTTAATTCTTATAATTTAAATGATATTAATAATCAGATAGACTCAAAATCATTACCATACACCTTTTTTTCTAACAGATACAAAACGTATTCAAAAATAGAGTCTTTATTTCTAACCAGATGGTAACAGAATTAATTAACTCTAAAATCATTTCATGTCCTATATCTGATCAGAATTCAACTGTTTTTGAGTTCATGATAAAAAATACTTACAATGTTCAGATCAAAAGGATACCAGCATACTTAACTCAACTAAAAGACTATAAAGAATATATACTTTCAGAAGTACAACATTTTCTAGACATAAATAATACTCCTGAAGTCTCCATTGTTTATGTTTGGGATGCTTTAAAATCATATCTATATGGACAAAGTATCAGATGGTATAATAATAAAAGGAAATCTTGGGATAAGGAATTGTTAGATATTCAAAGTAAATTAGACTCTTATAAACATAATAATAAAGAAAATATTATGGATAAGAAAGTCATTGAAGAAATAAATAAACTAAATGAGAAATACAAAGAAATTTTAACTCATAAAGTTAAAATAACTTTAGAGAAATACAAGTTTTTGTCTTACTCAATAAGCCCCAAATACTTACATAGACAAAAACAAAACAAAAAGGTTGAATAAGCAAAATCATATCAAAGAAATGTTCTCTCTAAGGAAAAAGAAGAATGTTTCTAGTCTACCAGAAATACTAGATGAATTTAGAAATCACTTTCACAAAATTAATCATAATAACATTAACATGGAACCTAAAGATAAAATAAAGGAATTTATAACTACAAACATGAATAAAAAACTTAATAAACAACAGATTAAACTATTGGATAAAAGTATTTCATATACTGAGGTAGTTACACAAATAAACAAGCTTAAATCAAACAAAGCACCAGGTAATGATGGTATTATACCAGAGATATATAAAATTCTTTCTAAAAGTACATACTCATTAATACATAAGGTTTTTATTTTGGCCCAAAATGAACTAATAACCCCCCCATCTTGGCAATACACATTTATTTCGCCAATTTTAAAACCTAATAAAGACCCAACTAGATGTACTTCATATCGACCCATTTCATTACTTAATGTTGATTATAAAATGTTTATGAGTATCTTTGCTGATAGATTGAAGACAATCATCCCTGGCATTATAGATATAGATCAGACAGGCTTCATTGTAAACAGAAATACTTTTGATAATATAAGGAGAACTCTAACATTAATTGACTTTGCAAATAGGAGAAAGAAAGATTTAACACTTATTAGTCTCGATATAAGTTCAGCATTTGATTCAGTAAGTTGGGACTACTTGTTTACCTTACTGAAATGCACAAACTTCTCAGATGCATTTGTAAATCTAATTGAGCATCTATACAAAGGAGCATTGGCTTATATTAAGATAGGAACATATGTCTCACAAAAAATACCCATTTTTAAAGGTACAAAACAAGGGTGTCCACTCTCTCCACTATTACTCACTTTAATAATGGAGCCTTGGGCTAATCTGATCAGAAATATTACTGCTATAGAGGGATTTGAAATAGATGAAAATACAACATCTAAAATTCAACTCTTTGCAGATGATGTTCTAATTACATCAGCAGGATCTAATTCTTCTATGCAGTCTCTACTTGATAAAATGATGAATTTTAAAAGTATTTCTGGTTTAATATTCAATGAAGAAAAAACTAAAATACTACCTATATATACACGAAAAAATGTTCTCATTAGTGATTTTACTAAATATGTACCCAATTCAGGTCAGATAACTTATCTAGGTATAATATTAACTAAAGATATTAAATCTATTATACATAATAATTATAATACCTGTCTTCTTAATATACAAAATCTTTTCAATACCTGGAATAATATGTTTTTTACTATGGAAGAGAGACTTACAATTATTAAAATGATAATATTCCCCAAGATATTATACTTAATACAATCAATAATACTCCCACCTACAAAAATAATTATCAAAAAATTAAATGCACTAATGTTAAATTTCCTATGGGCACCTAATAGACATAGGATTGCATTAAAGAAACATACTAATAGCTGGTCTCAAGGGGGTATTTCTTTTCCAGACTTTAACTTATATACTATCTCTTCTATTGTAAATGTTATTACTTTGTTAATAGATCAGTCATATGTTGCAAAATGGAAAGATTACTGGGAACTAATTAGTATTCACTTCATGAAAATCTCCTTAACACATAAAAATATGATTGTAAATAACTCCATGCTATGGTTACTAAAAGAATTTTGTACTTCACCTATTACACCTAAATATATAGTTAGTTACCCATTAAACATTATTATTAGTTATCGTAATTTTATATTCATGCATCCTAAATATAAGGAATGGAATTTTATTATATTCCCTATAATGTATACTCGAGGTATGCTTTTGTCATCCACTTCTGAAGGAACTCATTTAGCTACAGATAATGATCTAAAGTACTGGTATCAGTTGCTATCTGATAATAAAGTTAAAAATCTAGATTTCTTAAAACAAGAATTTGATCTAAGAGAAACTTGTTGGTTAGAAGTTCAGACCTTTAGACAACATCTCATTAATAAAATTGATCTAATGTCTATAACAGTTAAAGAATCTATTCCAACACTGATTGATTACTTGATATTAAATTTACAACATAAAGTTTCTGATAAAGGTAAGCTTTCATACATACATAAAATTATCAGACAAGAAACTTTTTACAGTGTAGATACCTACTGGAATTATTTCACTTCCATTAATGGTGACCCACCAAATCAACAAGATAAACAATATATATTGCAATCTGCCTACAAAACTACGTCTTCCATTGTCTGGAGACTTTTACATGGAAATTTTACATAGATCCTTTTATACACCTTTGATGATGAATAAAATAAATAATAAAGATAATCTATGTAAAAGATGTAATGTAGAAATTAATGCTGACTGGGCTCATATGTTTTATGACTGTATAAAATTGAAAGAATATTGGAAGTCAATCAATGATTTTTTGCAGGCTCTTTTTACAGATAATTTTATTATTTCTAAATCTCTTATATTATTCAATACACCTGTACCTCAAAGTGTTAAAAAGGTTAAGCTTCCCTTGTTATGGTCTATTCTAGCAGTGGCTAGAAAAATAATAACCAGAAATTGGATTTCAGATACATCTCCTTCGTTCAATGAATTTAAAAATGTTATGACTATAGTGTGCCATATGGAAGTGATGACAATAAAATCAAGAACTACTAGAAAAACATCTTATTATATTGTATGGGATACTTTACAAAACTTGTTAAAAAAATCTTAACTTCAATAGCATGGTATTTTAGTTTAATTAATTGATCTGATTGTAGTGGATGTCTTTGTAAATACTTTGGTTATTTTGTTGAATGTTATAATCATATCTATTTTAATTACTTGTATAAAATTGTTATGATATTTCTCTTGTATGTTAAAAACAATAAACTTGTTTTAAAAAAAAAAAAAAAGAATAGTTGGGGCTAGCTAGTATGTCCTGCAGGACTGCGGTTGCAAAGCCTGCCCTAGATTTTGAAAATATAGGCAGGTGGTAATGCTTGGTGAAGGTATGAACAGAACTCCATGTTGCAGCTTCCAGGACGTCCCTAGTAGGGAGCCCTCTGAGAAAGGCTGTGGAGGTTGAAGTTGTCCTAGTAGAATGTGTTCTGACCCCCTGTGGAGTGCTTTCCCATGGTGTTTATAACAGAAATGGATGCAGTGTGCTATCCATTTGGAGATGGTTTGTTTTGATATGGCTTTGCCCTATGCCCCTGGTTCAAAGCTGACTAGTAACTGGTCAGATTTCCTAAAGGGCTTAGACCTATCCAGGTAGAATCTGAGCTGCCTGTGCACATCTAAAGAGTGCAGGATCCTTTCCCCCTTATTTTGAGGTTTAGGGAAAAAGGTGGGCAAATGAATATTGGTTGAGAGCCACACTGGACACACTTTAGGCATGAAAGTTGGGTTAGCCCTGAGGGAGACCCTTGTCAGCATGAAAAATGATGAAAGATTCCACAGCCATAAGTGCTTGTAGCTCAGACACTTTTCTAGCTGAAGTGATGGCCAGAAGCAAGGCTGTTTTCCAAGAGAGGAATTTTAACTTTGCTGAAGCTGCAGGCTCAAGGGGGGAAGGGGGGGGGGTCATCAGCTTTTCCAACACAAAGTTAAGGTCCCAACCAGGGGTAGGGGCTCTTCTTGGTGGCCTTAAGTTGTTAGCCCCTCTCAGGAACTGTCTGATGATAGGGTGTGAGAAGAGATGTGGCTCAGTGTCGTAATGTGCAGAGATGGCAGAGTCATGGATTTTAATGGAAGAGAAGGATAGGTCCTTGTGGAGTAGTTCTGCTAGGTAATCCAGGATGAGAGGTAAGGAGGGCTGTGCTGGGTCAGCTTCTTTTGTCTGAATCCAAGAACAATGCCTTTTTCACTTGTCAGCATAGGATTTTCTAGTACTAGGTCATCTGGCTTCATGCATGACATGCAGGACCTGTTTGCACAGGCTGGCCACTGGAGGAGAAGTCGAGGAATCAGTCAGGCTGCTAGGTTCAGGGTCTGCAACTGTGGATGCAAAAACTCTCCTACCTGCTGATAGTTGGAATCTGGAGGAGGTGCCATGGAGGAAACGAGGACAGACTGCGCAGTAGTGGGTACCAGTGTTGGTGTGGCCAATCTGGGGCAGTCAGGATTGCCCTTGATCTTTCCTCCCTTATTTTGAGTAATACACTGGTAAGAAGAGGTAGAGGGGGAAATGCATAGATTGAGAGGTTTGCCCACTGGAAGGATAGGGCATCTACTTTCCAGGCTTTGCTGTGAGGTTCCCTGGTGCAGAATTTGCTGAGCTAGTAGTTGTAGGGGGGCAAATAGGTCCAACTTCGGGGTACCCCATTTTTGGGTCACAAGGCTGAAGGTGTTGTGTGGGTCTAGGAGATTTTCGCTTAAGTTGCCTGCCAGAGAATTTTGGTTGCCTGACAGGAATTGAGCTTACAGGTGAATATGCATGGCTGAGGCCATGTTTCAAAGGGTCATGGCTAGCCTGCAGAGTGGGTAAGAGTGGGTTCCCCCCTGCTTGTTGATGTACCACCTTACTGTGGTGTTGTCGGTTTTGATTAGTAGAGGCCCCGGAGAAAGCAGGAATCTGAAAGCTGTCAGAGCATGCTGAACAGCTAGCATCTCTTTTTGGTCGATGTGCACATGAATTTGGTTTGGGTTCTGGTGGCTCTGAATGCACCTCCCGTCCAGGTGAGCACCCCAGGCATAGTCTGATGTGTCTGTGGTTAGGGTATGGGCAGGGTGGAGTTGTGGAAAGGGAAGTCCCTTGTTGTGGTTGCATGCTGCTGCCAAATAAAGAAAATCTTTCCTTAGACAAGGTATCATAGGTATAATAGTTTCCAGGTCCTTTAGGCCCTTAGGAGATGACCTCTGGGTCAGCAGTAGGATTCTTGAAAATAAATTTGTGAGAGTTAGGGACTCTAATACCGGTCACGTTTCCTGGGAGCAGGAGGTAAAGTATCAGGAGTTAGACTGGATTCCACAAAAACATCATCCACAACATTCAGAACAGGAGGGATAGTTAAGAGTCTGTGCTGTGGTAAATCTAAAAATTCCCCGAGTCTCTTTTTGGACTGAGGATAATCCTGGCATTCCCAATGGAAGTGCTCTCTCAAAGTATGTAGGGTTTCGCCAAAAGAAAAATCCTCTGGAGGAGAGGCAGAAGGAATAGATTCCTCTGCATCTGAATCTGCATTAGCAGATAAGGGCATGTCTTCATAATCAGAAACCTCAGAGTCGTCAGACTCTTGGTCAGATAAAGCTGCTGGGGACAAGTCTCTTTCTTTTAGCAGGGGAAGGCTTGCTTCCCTTAAATAGCATGATAAGGTCTTCTGCCATTTTAAGCATCTGTGACTGGGGCAAGGAAGCATACGCGTGAGTTTGGGTCGTCAGTTTTTTAGGCGCAGCTCATGCTTTGGGCCTTAAAAACTCTGTAGTTTTAGAAAGAACTGAAGACGCAAAAGAAGCCATCGGTTTGTGCCGAATATCGGTAGTACGAAGAACTTCCTCAGAAGCTGGTGCATGCACAACGGGCTCTGGACCCATCCAAGGTAGAGACATCCGCAGGTTCCACAGTCAAAGAAGAGTCTCACAGCATACCGGACTCCGAACGGGTCTCGGTAGTGGCCTGCGAATCCACTGATGTGGGCATCAGAGGCTGCAAAAGCACCTCACTGAGTACCGGCAAACTGGCGACTAGCTTAACGGAAGCGTCGTTGGCAGTTTTGGACCTGTGCAGTCTCTCTCTGTCTTTAGCCTTACTTTTTTTGGAAGATCGGCAGTCGGATGGCTTACCGAAGCCATTTCGCAATACGAAGATAGACAGCGAAAGTATTTAGCTAAATAAGGGCCCGACGACGAATAGTTCGGGTGTTGAACAAAGCACAAAACCAGCAGAGAGAGACGTCGTGGTCTAGGCCTAAACAGGTGACGCAGTAAGAATGGAAATCTCGGTGTGGTATTTGCTTTCCACAGGTGAAACAACTGTTAACTTTTTCTGACATCGGTTAGAGCAAGAAAAAAAGACCCCCAACGGGGTACTTAGCTTTAAAAGACTTCAACTTCAATTTTGGAAACGAAAACTCAGGTAGTGGCCGACCAGCACTCGTGCGAACTGCTTCTGCTTCTGGCTCCTCGGCAAGAAAGACTGATGTAACAGCGTTGGCTGCCTGTTTTTATACCACTGACATCCTGATGTCAGTCCTGGAGCAACAGCAACCAACGCAGAAATACTAAGCCTCTGGTATTCAGATCAACTGAGGGCTACCCCTGGCAGGATAACCCAAGTGTGATGACTGCAACAGTGAAACACGAATAACATCTAATAAAACGCTTAACTGTAATCACTGTGTTTTTCTTCTCATAACCACTGATACTTCAGATATTGTTACAAATATTCACAATCATTTAAATATAGACCCCAATTCATTGCTAAAATCAATTAGCTCAGTGTCACTGAATTTTTTAAAGACATAAAACACCCTCTAAAAAACCCTTACATTAAAAGAGAACACTAACAATAGAAGGACAACAAAATCACACTTACAAATTAACATTTAGATAGTAAATGGAGGCATCTAAACTAAATGCTAGACATGATGGAGATGAAGTGCCTGAAACAGGTGGTATGATGTACATTTTAGGACAAAGAAAGGGGGACATCAAAGCAGAAGCCAAGTAGTTCTAAGTGTAGAAAAGGTCAAAGACACCAAATTAAGGTGGTTTGGACACGTGTAGAAAAGCAGAAGCTAGTCTAGTGAAGATGATTTGGGACAGACAGGAAAAGGGCAAGAGAAAACAAGGTAATCAAGAAAAGAGCTGGATGGATTATGTGAGAGATGACCTACAATGGTCAGGCACGACTGCTGAAGCAAGGAGAAGGGAACTGAATCAACAGACGGCAAACGTTGACATGACACCTCATGTAGAAAATGGGAAAAAGAATGATCTGACTAAAGCTTTCAATGGCAGGAATAAACATGAAAATGGAGGACACGTGTGCCGGCAACCATGGGACAGGGAGGTGACAGATTAGCCTGGAAAAGATACAGCCACTAAGTGGGGCATGCAGTGCGTGTAGAACTCGTTCCTATCCTTAGCAGATCTGCTGATCCTAAATGTGTTTGCTATGTTTACCAAACATATGGACAGCAAGTAAGTGTCACACAACTTTCATCACCATTAATAGTCCTGAACAGAGCAGCAAAAGGAAAAAGCTCCACTTGAACGTGCTTTAAAATGGTAACTAGAGATTATAGCAGAAGAATATACATTCATCAACCACTTTTCAGAGGTAATTACTAGCGAAAACCTTGCATTCTCTTCTTTTAAAAAACTAACCACTCTTCCTAAAGGAAGCCATCTGGATGGCACAGTATTCTGAACTACTTATGAATCAAACATTCACCTGGATTAAAGCATTCCTGGAGGAGAACCAGAGATGTATGCACTAATTAAGGGTGGAAGCCATGTTCCCCCATGGGGATGCATGAAGGGACTCTATGCACAAAAACAATACCCCATCAATAAAAACAAGGTAAAGTGTATAAACTGAAAGGATATCTAGCTCAGAAATTATCGCAAGTACTATGAAAAACAATCTCCTATGATGAAGATTTAAAGTCAGCCAAATGGGCTACTTGAAATGCTGAAAAGATAAGATTTCCCTGGCATAAAACCCAAGAAAAAGGGTTTAAGGCTAATGGCCATGTATTACATCAGTTTCTGACTGTGCTGCACTGTCCAAACTTTTTGGCTCAGGAGCCACATTACCATGCCCTAGACGCATCTGTCCATTCAAAACTGTATATTGTAGGACATACTGAGGGTCAGGTAAAACGCGTTGGTAGGCCTGATTGTGGCCCTAGGGCTACCTGTTGGACAGCCCTACCACAAAACAAAGGTACCGCTTGAGGAAGATTTTGGCACAGCTAAGCAAAGGCAGTGACTAACCACCTAACTCCACTACACAAAATGCAGAAAGAAGTCAAGAGAACTTCACTGGTGTTAAAGCTCAGTGGGACTCTAAAACAGCAAGATAAATAATCCAGGACTACAAAGGGAGAGTTCACATGAAAGAAAAATTTTTCCATTTAGCAGTACTTTTTTTTTTTTTTTTGCAAAGTGCGCTTCTGGACCACCCTAGTTATATGTATTACAATGACTGCCTTAAACTGTGACCACTCCTGGAATAAGAGGAAATGTTATTAGATGAGCAACGTGGAGTACAGTGATGAAGACCTAACTATGGCCCAGAGACCCAGGTTCAATGGGCAGATCTGGTGTCTAAAGTGCAGCACAGAGAGTGTTCGTCTAGACATCCCCTATGGGCTGACATGGTCCACACAGGGGATTAGTCCTCGAATACAAAGGCAAACATTGGGGAGTGGAGGTACGAAGAGAGATCATAAATGAAAAGATCACCCAGTGGAGGAAGTCAATGGCACAACCATATCCACTCAACCCCACTCCCCACTGATGACCTTGTGTTCCATGCCAGTCCCAGCCTTAGAAAGAAGACAGTTTAGGGAAAGTAAAAGATGCTCATAGACTCTGCAATAAGTTACAGCACCAGGGTAGCCAAAAAGAGTGACGCAGAAGGAAAACAGAAAAAATGGAAGAAATAGACCATTAGAGCTTCTGAATAAAAAGGAAGTTGAACATGACAGCAGTAAAAACAGTGCAGCACAGTCAGAAACCCAGGTTGCTGTGACCAAAAGAGGAGGAAAAGAAGCTGCTTACCCTCCTCCTCCATGGTCTAGCTAGTTTCAGGACCCTGCATTTGGCACAGTGTGTACAACAACGTCAGTAAAGAGAGAAATCCCAATGATGGAAAAGAGTAGGATATGCCATGTGAATCAAGGACCACTTGCAGGAATACATAAGGCTCTGGGTTTATCCTACCTGCCAAACAAATCAGTTTAACTGGATCATGAACTGTAATCAATCAAAAAACACACAGAGTGCCTCCTACTCAGACCAGTTGTAACTTGTGTGCCTAACTAATGGATTTTTTTATTATTTTGGGGTTACTGCAGTTTACTCTTCTGAGGGAAGAGGAGTAAGAATTGCTCAGAACACAAACTCACTACTGGCTTGCTAGTAATACTAATTGTTATCAGCTACTTTTGATTGCTTTATTTTATAGCAACGTCCAAGTCTCTGAGCTAACTTGTGCCAAGCTACTGCATGCTGTGCACCTATACACCAGGGAAGTGGCTATTTTTTTTTTACTTTATTCTCTATACTTAACTTAATGACTATGTACCAACCTTCTGGAATTTTTTTCATTAAGAGCTATTGTATTTTACCATTTTGAGAAGAAAAAAAGATCAGTGATTAGAATATAAATTAGCCATTGGCTTGCAAACATTACTAATTTCTACTGGCAGGTTTTTTTTTTTTTTTTTTTTTTAAGTGCCTTATTTTGCAAAGCCTTGCTTAAATGGGGCTTATTTGTGCTAAGCAGCTGCTGTTGCATGTTACACAACTGGGTTCCACGCTACTAGATGTCATCATACTTCTGATCCCTACGCCACCAGGACAGTGTTCGTTTTTTACTTTAATGACTGCACATAGCCAATAGTGTGATTGTGTGTCAAGCTAGTGGAACTTTTTTCCATATGGGGGATGGGCAGAAGAGCTTTCTTCTGCAAGCTCCTTCTTAGTGGCTGTTGCTACTACCTTAGAATCCACTGCCAGGTCTTTAGTCCAATGAGAACCGTCTTTAGAGGCCATGAGTTATTTGCCCAGTTTCCTACAGACTGCCTCAGTAATGTCCACTTTCTTCCATGCTCATCAAGAGATTAAATTCACCATCTAGCTGAGCCAAAACCAAAATCCTCAAGAAATATGGATTCCTCATGGGAAGTGGCTTTGAAGACCAACTTACTTTCAGTCTCAGTAACTAGAGGATCTCACCAAATTAGATGTGTTCACTGGGAACTCCCAGATCAAAAGTCCATACCTTCTGCCAAGGACTCCTGGGGGGCAGTAAAATAAGTCTCCTCTTACACATACGTTTCTGAGCAGCCGTGGGAGGGGGAGCTGCAGGAAGGACTCTGAAGCCTATGGTAAATCTGAATAAGGACCGTCTCAAGGCTAGTGTTAACTGCCTCTAAGTATTAGAGAAAAATATATCAATCTGAATATAAAACACACACACACTAGACTAAATCACGAATTATGTCCAAACCCTGAGATCTGAGTTAATATTGGGGACAGGAGGGGTTTATAGGTAAGGGGAGAAAGCCTGAACTATGGACCTTAATGTCTGAAAAACAGGTCAAAGTCAGATTACAGATCCACCATTTAAGGAATGTATGGAAAAGACACCATCATATCTTACACATCTTTAACCTGGATAAAGATGTGTATGGGTGTAGATAGAAAGAAAACAGAAAAACATCAAATAAACTATTATAAGAGAAAAATGAGAAGGTCAAATAAATTATGGTCTGGATAATCTGGAAGGTTATTTAGCCCTAGGGATAGAGATGAACAGAGGAATGCGAAAGAGCCATAAGAAATTCTTCAGGCACAGGGAAGAATTCAGGAGGTTTTGACACTGCAGCATATTAGTAGCAAAAGATAACCAGCGCACTACAGAAACTGGATACATCTCTGAGAAACATTACTTTGACATACAGTGGAAAAGTCATCAGAGTGTACTAAAAGACTGGTTTAGAAGCTGGGTACAGCAGAAGAAAAACAACAGGAAGACTTGTCAAGTGCAGAAAATAGATGTTAGCTACACTGGGAAAAGATCATAAAAAATAAACTACACACTTGGAAAGTACTAGTAAACTAAAACAGTATGGCAAAAATAGGTAGTGTTTTTGAGCAGAGTATCAAAAATCATAGCTTGTACTTTTCCGAGAAGTTGCAAGTTCCAGGCTGGTGGCAGAGGTGGATTGATAGCCTGTTTGTCAATAACTACAATCACTATATGTGCTCAAGCTGAAAACTCCTTTTGGGAAAATGAAAGAAATGCTCAGCATTCTGTCCTGCTGATCTGTACTACAGTATCAAGCAGAATGCGTTCCGGTGTTACTTCAGTAGTGCCATTCCTTGCCTACCACTATAGTGTGTAGGGTGTCAAAAGCTGTAAAAAGTGGGGAGTTACTTACGTTATAGGTTGTGAGAGAGTGAAATGGTACACAGGTCAAACAAAAAGGAAAGTCAAAATGAGAATAATGGAGCCCCTAGGGGATATCAGAAAAAGAAACATCTTAAGCCCAGCAGCAGAACATTTTATGTCAATACATGGGGATGTAGCAAAGATTTATTTTTTTAGTGTACTGGCGTGTCCCCTTATGAACAATGGAGGAAATTTTAGAAATGAACTTAAGTTAGAATGTAAACTGATAATAAAACTTCAGAACACTTCAACTTAGGGGCATGAATACAGAAAGTAATTTAACTTTGTAGAAAAATTAGAGAATTACATATATAAGATGATGTATGCTGAAAAAATGTTTTTTTATATGGTATAATTTGACAATGAAGTTGTTGTTCTTTCGGCTTTTCCCGGTTGGGGATCGCCACAGCAGAACTCCGGTCCGCTACTAATTGGCAGCAGATTTTTACGGTGCCAGCTCGACGCCCAACCTTCAACGAAGGCACGCCCATTCTACGCATGTGTTTTGAACGCTACTCAACCGCGGGGAGGACATGCAGACTCCACACAGAAGGCGCTCCAGCCGAGAATGGAACGGGAGAACCTTTTGCTGTGAGGTGACAACGCTACCCGTTAATGTGGTTAAATTATGTTTGGAAATGTGGTATATTTAAAGATGCTATATTCTATGCCTTTAACTGTGCAATGAGAACACTGGTTTTAATCATGGTGTTAATTACACTGTTTAGTTTTTCGGTGACTATAAAATGGGGGTATGTTTATGCACTTGTATTCCTAGAAGGCGAAAGGCCGAGGTAACAGAATAAATGATTCGAGAAATTTTTCACCCTGGAGTTGTGCTCATCTTGAAGCCGTGCTTTGCTCTATGTTTCTTTTGTTTGTCAAGTTTGAGGTGGACTTATTTTCTTTCGTATATTACGTCGATGGAGCATGCTTGGGCAGCCAACGAGCCATCCATGAGTAATATGGAAGGAATAGGAACCAGTGGAGCTGTTTTGTTGTCGGATTTCCTCTGTGAAAGGGAGCAAAAATTGTCCAAAGATGATCTGTGGAGACAGCAGTCATACAGAGAGATTTGAACAACTGGCGCGACTCTTATCTAAGTAGGTGACTGTTTTCTATGACAATAAGTTGTTAGAGAAATATATATCTTTAAAAATAACCCCCAGGAGCTTACGTATTGTGCAGTTGCCCGCCAGGGATTTCTTGGAGGAGGAGGGAGACCTTTTACCCGAATGGAGGGAAGCGTCAACTAAAATGTTCTCTCACTTGGTTGCAGATACTTGTGAAACGTAACCTTATACTGATTAAAAGGTTGCGTGGGCAAATTACTACACTGCAGGACTCTCTGCTCAAACAGATTTCTGAGGACAAATATAGAGAAGATATGGTTGAAGTTAAACAGTGTGTACACTAGATTGAAAAAAAATGTCCTTGCTCGAAAAAAGAAAACAATTAAACAGGGACATAAATGATGTTCAAAACAATATAGCCTATTCGGTGAGACTGCACAAGCGGTTGGGTAGATTAAGAAATCAGGGCGGGACTTCCCATGATAGAAGGTCCCATGATTCCTCGCTCTCGTCAGTTGAGACTATCATTGGCAGCAAAAAGAGTGTGTCATTTGAGGAGGTATCACCAGGGGAAGCAAGAAGCAAATCGAAAAACTTAACACGGGAAATGCATTCCCCAAAACAAAGACACACCAGAAGTTATTTTTCGGAAGGACCGACAAAATGGCAGACAAAACAACAAAGAGTAAAGGAAAAAATGTGACTTTCATAAATAGCGATGAAGTAATTGACTGTTTACCTAGTACTTATAATTTGAATGTGAATTGCACGGGGAAATATGAGGTGTGTAATATTGAAGAATTTAATGTGTGTGATTTTGATAAAGTTTTTCATGTACTGGAGAGACCTGGCTGAAGTATGTAAACTGCTAGTTCTGAAACCTTCGTGAGAAACACAAGTGAATCAACTGTTAACATGGCTGTAAGCCCATTTAATACTGTTGAAATACAAAGTGAATGTAGTAAAGATGTAATATCTGCTACAAATGTTGTAGGACAATGCTCTATATCTAATGGGGAGACAATGTTACAAAATGTGGAAACCTGTGTTGTGGGGAATGTTGACTTAGTAGAACAAAATGTGCCTATGAATTTACCGGAGGGTATTTCATTATATAATCAAACTCAGGATCAAGAAATTAACAACCAAATGCCTATTATGACTAATGAAGAGACTAGTAAGGTAGGGGAATACCTGAGGATAGTTAATTTGTCAAATTTCGTGTTAACTTCCGACCTGGTGAAAGTTTTACAGCTTGGTCTGAAATTTGTACCCACACTATTTCCACCTTTGGCAGATGTCATGATTGATGCAACATGCTTCTATCGCAAGTTATACTTGAAAGTTTTTTGGGGGTGTTAAAAGGATGAAAATGCTATTGCTGTCTTTCGAGACTGAGAAGGGGTCCAGGAAAATTAAGATGAGTTATTACAGTTAAGTACTTATGACATTGAAGCATTTGTTGACATCAATGAACTTGTGGATGAAACTGAATATGAAGTTGCTGTTGTGTTGAATAATGAATTTGATATAGGCTATGGTCATCTGTATGTACCGCATTTTCCTTCTAACAGAAGTAAATTTATGCCACCAAAGTCATCCATGTCTATTAAAATGTACGAACATATTGTTTGCAGTCAAACAGAATGCGAGTTTGATGTATTTTTGAAAAAAAAAAATGGAATTACAATTTATCAAAAAGGGAACGGGATGAATTGCAAGCAGTACGTTTGAAGTTAGATAATTACGTATTTCGACAAGTGGATAAGGGGGGGGTAACTGGGTAATAATGGACAGAAAAGACTATGATAGGATGGTAAAAGACCTAGTTTTGGTAACAGACGAGTATGTTGAGTTGGAAACTAATCCATTACCCACATTTAATGGGGAGCTATTGGAAATTTTGGAAAAGGGATCCTTAATTAAAAGGACATTCACAAATTGTTTAATAGGAAATCAAGGAATCCTATATTTTATGTTTTACCCAAAATACACAAAAACTTGAAGGCTTCCTAGGTAGACCTATTGTTTCTATGACAGGATCACACTTAGATCACACTAAAATACGGGAAAATTCTAGGATTTTCATTTGAAAAAGTATTTAAGGAAAGTAAGAGGTTCTCCCGTTCGATTCTCAGCTTGGGTTGGGAGTGCCCTCTGTGTGGAGTCTGCATGTCCTCCCCGCGGTCGAGTGGGCGTACATACGTTGAATGGGCATGCCTTCGTTGAAGGTTGGGCATCAGGCTGGCAACAACGCCATAAAAAAAAAAAAAAACGGTCAATCATTAGCGGACTGGAGGTCCGCTGTGGCGACCCCTAACCGGGAAAAGCCGAAAGACAAACAACAACAACAACCCTTTCATATAAGAACTACAGGAGATTTGTGTGTTAACTTAAAGATCAGTTGGCAGGAAGATTATTACTGGGCTACGGTGGATGTAAACTCGCGGTATACTAATACTGAAACTAGGAAGGGTCTAGAAGCAATTGGAAGATTGATAAGGGAAGGCCCCCGGCTCTTCATTCCTCCTATTACTTTTGGAATTTTGTTTGACGCATAACTACTTCAGATGGGAAAAGCAATTTTTTCTCCAGTAAAAAAGCAATGAGATGGGGGTGGCATTTGCCCCCTCATATGCAATTGTTTATATGGGTGACTTTGAGAATAAATTTGTTTATCAAAATAGGTTTTGTATTGAGAATGTGGTATATTATGGTAGATTCACAGATGATTTAATTTTTTTTTTGCAATGGTGAACAGGAGAAATTTTGGGAATTTGTGGAGGATTTGAACAACACAGAACATGGTTTAAAGTTCACTTATCAAATAAGTTCCACTAGTATTACTTATTTGGACATAAATGTAGATGTTAGAGTGTATTCACTGCTGCAGTCATTACATTTGGGGTTATCTACCTGCAGGTAGCCCTCAGCCGGCCTGAATACCAGAGTATTGGATTCCTGCATCGGATGCTGTCTCTACTTCCATGATTTCAGGTCGTCAGGGGTATAAAACATGCAGCCAACGCCATTATATCAGTTTTTCTTGCCCCAGATGTCAAGTGCCCCCATAATGGGAAGCAATTATATGTTATGTTACACCTCCAACAAAAAGCAAATATACCAAATAAGAAGGAAAGTTAGAGCCAAGAGAAGTCAGGGGACTGGAGGGAGAGTAACCAGGACTGCAAAAGTGAATACACTCGAACATCTACATTTATGTTAAGTGTACACAACTGTACTATGTTATTCGTGTTTTACTGTTGGCAGTCATTACATTTGGGTAGATTCCCAAAGCTAAGGATGGGAGGAGGAAGTTAGATAGCATTAGGACCAGCTATAAGACCCTGCAAGACTGCAGTGGCAAAACCAGCTCTGGATTTAGAGAAAATTGGCAAATGGTAATGCTTGGTGAAAGCATGCGCAGAACTCCAGGTAGCAGCTTCTAGGATGTCCCTGGTAGGCACACCTCTGAGAAAGGCTGTAGAGGTAGATGCAGCCCTGGTTGAATGTGGTCTTATCCCCTGTGGGATAGGTTTTCCATGGTGCTTATAGCAGAAATGAATGCAATGGCCTATCCATTTAGAGATGGTTTGCTTTGAAATGGCCTTCCCCTGTGCCCCTGCAGCAAATGCCACCAGCAGCTGTTCAGATTTCCTGAGAGGTTTAGTCATGTCCATGTAAAATCTAAGTTGCCTGTGCACATCTAAGGAGTGCAGTATACGTTTTCCTTTGTTCTGTGGATTAGAAAAGAAGGCTGGCAAATGAATGGACTGATTAAGAGCCACACTGGATACTATCTTGGGCATGAAAGAGGGATTGGTCCTGAGGGACACCATGTCTGCATGAAAGATGATGAAAGGCTCCACTGCCATAAGGGACTGCAATTCAGACACCCTTCTTGCAGATGTGATGGCTAAAAGGAAGGCTGTTTTCCAAGAAAGGAATTTCAACCCAAAGGCTTGCAGTATTTATCTTGCAGACAGCAGGGTCTTTGTGGCCATTAGTTTGAAATAGGCTGTAAAATTAACTTGTTTCTCTGGCGTAAGGAAAGCCATCTGGGAAGTTGTGTTCAAGCTTGCTCCCAGGAATACAATTTGTTGGCAGAGTACAAGATGTGATTTCTTTTCGTTTATGGTGTACCCCAGAGAAGTTAGCACCTTTTGTACAAACGCCAGATGATTCAATAGTATGTCCTGGCTTTCTGTCTGAATTAGGCAATCGTCCAGGTATGGGTATATTTGAATATTTCTTTGCCTGCAAAATGCAATGACTGAAGCTAGACACTTTGTGAATACCCTGGGCGCAGTAGATAAGCCAAAGGGCAGTGCAGAGAATTGAAAGAGCATGAAGCCTGCTTTGAAGCATAGGCATCTTCTGCAAGATTCCCTGACTGGGATGTGCAGGTAGCCTTCCTTAAATCCAGTGTTGCCAACCAGGCATCCTTGCCTAGCATAGGAAGCAAATAGTGAAGAGTTAGCATCCTGAATTTTGGGATCACCAAAAAAGTGTTTAGGATAGAGAGATCCAGGATAGAACGCCAGTAGTTGTCTTTTCTGGGCACCAGGAAAAGTCTTGAGTAGAAACCTTGTCTCCTTTCCTCTTCTGGGACAGTTTGAATAGCCCTTATACTTAAGAGAGAGAGAGAACTTATTTTGAGCCTCTGCCCACTGATTTGGGGATAGATCTGGCCAACCGTTTGGGGTTGGTAAAGTGTGGAAGTGGAATCTGTATCCTTGGGAAACTATATTTAAAACCCATTTGTCCTGGGTAATGAGTTTCCAGTTTTTCGCCTGCAGAGCAATCTTTCCATGTAAAGGAGCAGTCAGTTGAGAAGGGCTTGGAAGTTTTAAAGTTAAGTCATTGAGGCAGTTTACCATAGGGGGAGTCTTACTACTCCCTGCTTTGGAAGTGGGAGCCCCCCACTGCTTAGTCCTGTGCGTACCTTGGGACTGAAGCCTGGGTGTTCTGCTGGTTCTGGGTTTGGACTGAGAAGGCCTGGAAGAGGCAGGAAAGGACCAATTCTTAGAGGGCCAAAGCCTACTAAATCTTAACAGTTTGCATAGATTTAGCTTGGAAGGAGGTAACGTAGTAGTTGAAGGACAGTCAGATCATCTTTTGCGAGTTTCCCTGTCCTTGCATTGAGGATCACCTTTAGTTTTATCAGGTTTCTTAGGGTGCACGAGCCCCAGCTACTGAGGAGGAAGATTTAGAAAGTTAGAGACCCCCTTAGAATCAATTTTATTTTTGGGATCAATCAGGGCCCGAGAATTGAAACCATAACAGAAATCGCAATATCCAAGTCAGACGGGCTCAAACAATAATCACATTCCCTGTATGCATCAGAATTCGGGATCTTACACCCAAAGAAAATATGCTTCTTAAAACTCAAAGGTTTTTCAAACATATTGCCAAGCAGTAATTTAAACACCAGAAACCAATATCACAAAAAAGGCCCAGTACCCAACCAACAAAAACTGTATTTTTTGGGGGGAGAAAAAAAGAAAAAAGGAGAGAGGTATGGGAAAAATAAGAAAAATTCCCAAAATGGTAGAAATGAGTACTTGGGGAGTAGAAAGGTAGCTAAAAAAATTACCTACAAAAAGTGATAATTACAGCAACAATCAGAATATTATGGGAGAGAGGAAAGAGACAGATAAAAAAATGAAAAATCAAGACTCGTGTAAAAGTCAAAAGGAGAGTTTGCAATCTACGTCTGTATCTACTGGCAGCAGACGAGATCTGGGGTACATTAGGTTGGTGGGGAATTATAGATAAAGGGAAGAGCTCAAGGTTCTAGGATCTTATGCTCTGGAAGAAGCCTCAGAGTTGGATCAGATTGTTGGATCCAAACCCCCAACAGTTGAGGAATGAAAGAAAATGACAACAGATTCTGCTTTAACAAATCATTTCTTTACTGTCCTGCACATCTGACCAAACACAATCTGCTCTCCTTCAACGTTTCTTTAATTAGGGAGATGGTACATTGTCTTCTTCACTGATGCCCTCATTTATTCACTTGTCCCACAGTGTAAATTCCACTATACGTGTCAGGTTTTCCATCTCAATCACCTCAAGCTTCTCGACTTTCAATGCCCAGGTTTGTGTGCCACTGGTCATACCACTATTTTGTACATTTTACTTTTCAACTTCTTTGGTATTCCATCATACACTGCCCCTAAGATTTTATGCCAGCTTGGCTGCATCACCTCTGATTCTGGCTTTGACTTCTTGTACTGACTCCCTTTCCCCACAACCATACCCAAGAATTTGAAGCGGTTACCCTTCCTAACTCATGCGACAACTTCATCTGAACCAACTTCTTTGCATGACTTCATTTTCCTTAACTCTGTTCTTCAAGGGTGACTTTTTCTCCTTTCTTTTTTCTGCATGAAGGTCAGTTCAGCTTCTGTACATGTTTTTTTTTTCATTCAGCAGCTGCTGGAAGTACTCTTTCTGCCTGACATACATATTTCTAGAACAGCTCTTTATTCAATTTGCTCTACCCATGTAGACCTGGAACCAAGCAATTCTCATTCTGGCCTGTCTGTCCCAATATGAGCATTCAGGTTCCCTATTACAGGTTCATAGGCAAGTAGAAGGCTTGCTGCCTTTGCGGGACATTTTAAGTCAAGATAATTTCCCTTCTGGTGCTTGAATTAACCTATTCCATTTAGTGTTAGACTGACCTTACCCATCCTGTGGTGGATAATTATATATTACCTGTAGTGAGAATAACTGGGCTCATACCGCATTTAACTTGAGACCACCTGTATGTGGAACAAAGCATGGACAGACCTGGGGTGAAGGGATGAGCTTTGTTTTACATGGACAGGGAGTTTGTTCCACAGCAGTGGTATCCTCTGTCTCTCTCTTCAACTGTTCTATTGATGTGGCAGAAGAGGTGTAGATCCCTAGTCTGAGTATTTCTGATGCCATTTGACTTGCTTGGGTGCAGTAGGTCCACCAGTATTGGGTTGGAGGCTACTTTGTATGTCAAACACTTGTCACCTGTTGGTCTTTAGGATACCACATAAAGTAACAGAGCTGTGAGTCTGTACAGGTAGGACATACTGTTTAGGCCTTGTATGTTTTTCGTAAGGTATCTCTGTGGGTATTACAGCTGTTGCATGTGTCTGGACAGATATAGGTCAATGGGAGCATTACACCAGAATGACTGGCTACAAAACTAGGAAGGAACTTCGCCATTACTATTTTTGGAATGAAAGCACCAAATTGTACATAAATGGCTTCACGACTTGTTCTATAGGCTTTGGGTTATACATTTAGTTTTTCTTTTTACAAACCATCAGTATGGACAACTTTTTTGTTATCTCAGTAATGTCAGAAATTATAGCTAAATTGCTCAGAATGCTCATGTTGATTGCAAAATGTGGTTCCATGAACTCTCTAATTGCTGATGCCCCCTGCATTCAGGCAATCACAAGGTGTTAAGGGAACTGATCAGCAGTTACATGGTACTAGGACCCCAGCCATAAACAAACTCTACAACAAAAGGAGGAAGCTACTACAAGATAGAGCAAAATCCTTAAAAGGTAAGACACCCTTGATCACTATAAGTAAAAAACTAAGAGCTCTCATAAAATCATCCAAAGCAAATTTTGAGAGAAAAATAGCTAAAGACTCAAAAGACAATCATAAGGCCTTCTTTAGCTATGTTAGAAACCTGGGAGGAAACTCCCAGATATGCTCAGAACTAGTTCAAAATGATGTGAAGATTACTGATCCTACAGACATTGCCAACATACTGGCTGACAGGTTCAGTGCAAACTTCTCCCCCTCCCCAAAGGAGAGATATCTATACCAGCGATTGCAGCCCCCAAACATCTCCAACGCCCAAGTGAGAACTGCTCTCTCCAAAGCAAAAACACAGCATCCATGGGACCTGATGGTGTCCCCGGCTGTGTGCTCCACGAACTCAACGAGGAATTAAACCCACAGCTAGGACAGCTGTTTAATCATAGTCTTACCTCTGGATACGCCAGGAGTGGCGCACTGCAACTGTGGTCCCACTTCACAAAGGCGGTGCCTCCACCGACCCTGGAAATTACCGCCCATTAGCTTGACAAGCCTTATCTGCAAAGCCATGGAGAGGATCATAATGGACCTCATAAATAAAGACATAGGGAATTTGCAGACTTTGGATCCATCCCAGTTTGGCTTTGTCAAAGGCAGATCATGCCTTCTAAACTTGGTTGACTTTTGAAACAGTCACCAAAGCCATTGATGAGGGAAAGGCAGTCCATACAGCCTACCTCGATCTGGCGAAGGCCTTTGATACAATACCCCACTCGGGTATCATTGAAAAACTCATCAGCTTAAATGTTAACCCATACATCACAAGATGGGCTGCAAACTGGCTGAGTGACAGAACCCACAGGGTCAGAGTTGATGGCGCCATGTCAGACTCAAAGCCTGTCACAAGTGGTGTACCACAGGGCTCAGTCCTGGGCCCACTCTTGTTTGGCATCTACTTTTCCGAAGTACAAGCAAACACAGGAGGGTTATGGCTGACAAAGTTTGCAGATGACTGCAAACTGGCCATAGTAGAAAACACATCTGACACAGATATCCTTCAGAAGGGTCTCTCAGAAGCGGATTACTGGTACCACAGCCTTGGCCTAAAGTTAAATGCCAAAAATGCATAGTCATACCCTTCGGAAAAACAAGGTTACCCCTAGCTACCAAATAGGTGGCAATCCACTGAGTACAGAAGAAGTTATCAGGGACCTGGGGACCCAGGTTGATAGTAGTCTGTCATTCGACACCCATGTAGCTAAAGTAGTTAGGAAGACCTTCTACATTGCCCACCTTATCATGAAGGGATTCTCATCTAGATCAAGGGAGGTCATAGTCTCCCTATACTCATCACTCATCAGACCAATGATTGAGTACAATGCCCCATTCGGAATGTATCTGACCCGACACTTGCAGCAGCTGGAGAGGCCACAAAAGTTCCTCACCAAAAGGATAAAGGGTCTCAAACATCTGTCCTATGCTGCCCGACTGAAAGAACTCCAGCTCTATTCAGTCGCACGCTTGCTCAGAGGTGACCTTTGCCTAACATACAAGGCCATGTCAAACCCAGATTTGATGAATATGCTTCACCTCAAAAAATCTAGATCCGTCAGAGCCACAAGGGCGGAGACTTAAACCTCGACACGGCTATTAATAGGACGTGCTGGAGGGATAGATTCATCACCCAAAGACTCCCTATGCTGTGGAATAAAATCCCGGTATATGTGAGGCAGAGCACCTCGCTGGCCTTGTTCAAGAGAAATCTTGACCAACGGATGGGAGATCGCAGATATATCCCAGGGATTACCTCAGTGTCACTGCTCAACAGAGGCACAGCAAAATAATGGGTATAGTTCCCCATACTAAAGGGGTGGCGTAAGCCACAAAACTATGGGCTAGGCTTGTAAATGCCCTCGGGCAGATAGCCTAGTATGAACCTATGAACTACACTCCCGGTAATATATTGCAATTATAGTCAAGATTGAAGAAAGAAAAATTGTGTAAAATCTTACCATAACCATAGATGACCTTCTCGTCCATGTTGCAGTATTCATCACATATGGGTTTACTTCTCTTGCTACCCAAACATCCGGCCAGTATACAAAAGTTTTCAGTCCTTGTATGGAGCGTGGGACATCTGATGTGGCTAGTGGGACATAGGTTCATAGGTTCATAGGTTTATACTAGGCTATCTGCCCTAAGGCATTTATAAGCCTAGCCCAAATTTTTGTGGCTTACGCAGTGACACAGAGATGATTCCCGGGGTAAACCTACGATCTCCCATCCACAGGTCAAGATTTCTCTTGAACAGAGCCAGCGAGGTGCTCTGCCTCACATGGACTGGGATTTTATTCCACAGCATAGGGAGTCTCTGAGTGATAAATCTATCCCTCCAGCACGTCCTATTTATATCCGTGCTGAGGTTTAAGTCGCTTGCTCTAGTGGTTTTGGTGAATGGACCATAAAAGTGACGTCTGCACGCACCAGACCTCAGAACTGTAAGCCCCAGTCAGAACCAGTCCTAGCAAGGGAAGTGCCAGTCCTGTGTCATCCAAAAAGGGAAATGCAGCATAACAGGAGGGGAAGGAGGGTGGGAAGGAATACTGCAACATGGAAGAGAAGGACATCTATGGTTATGGTAAGATTTTACACAACTTTTCTATGTCCTTCAATTCACACGTTGCAGTATTCATCACATATGAGCGAGTGCCAAAGCTCACTGTGAAGAAGGGGGTGGTGGTCTAGAGGCAGTCTCCAGGAATCCATGAAGGATAGCCCTTGCAAATCCCACTCTGGCTCTTGAAATATGGTCTAATTTGTAATGTTTGGTGAAGGTGTGCACTGATGACCAAGTGGCTGCTTCAAGAATGGTAGAGGTATCTAAACCCCTGAAGAAGGCTCCTGAGGAGTCAACTACCCTGGTGGAGTGTGCTTTAACAACACCTTGCAGGGATTTCTCATGGTACTTGTAGCAGAAGGTGATAGCTTTGAAAATACAGGTGGAAATAGTTTGTTTGCTTACTGCCTTCCCTAGGGCCCTGGAGTAGTAGACAAACAGTTGATCAGCCTGCCTGATGGACTTGGTTTTGTGCAGATAAAATCCAAGTTGCCTGTGCACATTCAGAGAATGGAGTGTTCTCACACAACCTCCCTGTGGGTTAGAGAAAATGTTGGTAAGTGGATGGCTTGATTTAGGAAAAGGTCATTCACCACCTTGGGCATGAAGTAAGGGTTAGTTCCAAGAGTAACCTGTGTGGAACACCAGGAAAGGAGGGAGAGCCATGAGGGCTTGTAGCTCTGACACTCTTTTAACTGAGGTTAAGGCCACGAGTAGTACAGTTTTCCATGTACAGTGTTTTAGGAAGCTCTGTCCACTGGCTCGAATGGAGGAAGCATAAGCTTTTCCAAAACAAAGTTGAGGTCCCATGAGTGTGGAGATGGCTTCCTGGGGGGGTCCTCAGATGAAGGACCCCTTTAAGGAATAACTTAGCTGGTTGTCTGGAAGCTGGGGAGGATCCAGAGAAAGATGTGCTGAAATGGCAGACAAGTGAGCTTTAATGGATGAGTAGGCCAATCCCATCTACAGTAGTTCACACAGGTAAGTCAGTATTAGAGGAGTGTCACTTGCAAGCAGGTCCAACCGTCTTTTGAGACACTATATAGAAAATCTCTTCCACTTTAACAGGTAGGATTTTCTTGTGTTTGGTTTCCTGGGCTCCTGCAGGACAGTGAGCACGTCCTCATTCTAAAGGTGTCTGAAAGGGATCAGAATCCTATCAGCCACAGTGTAAGGTGCAGCAACTGCTACTGTGGGTGTATTTGGGATCGCGTCTATATCACGTTATCGAAAGTTTACTTAATTGAATCAATAAAGGTCGAACTTTACTGATCGATTAAGTAAAACATCGAATAATGTAAAAATAAAACACATTAAAAAAAAAACTAAATGGCATAGGCAGGGGGGCAAGCACCCCTGTACCTCCACACCTCCCCAACTTAAATATACCAACTCTGAGACCGCACTACATTGAGGTAAATGGAAATCTCCCCTTACGGAGATTTCCGTTTACTTGCACAATGTTCTTCACTTTCGATATTGTCATGCCGACAATATTAGACTCAATATTGTCAGCTTACAACAACGTGAAGTAAACCCTTTGGGATCCCTTGTGCTGTGTGAGAATGTCCACTCTGAGGGGTAACTTGTGGTGACTGCCCTTGGATAACTGTAAGAGTAAGGGGAACCAATGCTATCTTGGCCAATAGGGAGTCCCCAACAAGATTTTTGGTCTGTCCTGCTGGATCTTCAGCAGGACCTTCTGTACAAGTGGGAAGGGAAGAAATGCATAGAGAAACTTTCCCTTCCAAAAGATTGAGAAGGCATCTGTTGCCATCGCCTGAGGGTGTGAGAGTCTGATGCATAAGAAAGGAAGTTGCCTGTTGATGGAGGAGCTAAACCGGTCTATTTGAGGTGTACCCCACCAGCAGACCAGGTCCAGGAAGACATCCCTGTGAAGCATACATTCATGGTTCTTAAGGATCTGCTGAAGGAGTCTGCCTGGGAGTTCTGTTGTGAATGAATGTAAACTGCCTGCAGGGTAACTCCCTGGGAGGTGGCCAGTTCCCACACCAGGGCAGCTAGTCTGCAAAGCAAGTAAGATTTGGTGCCCCCCCCCCCCGTTTGTTGAGATACCACAGCACTGTAGTACTGTCTGTAAAGATCTTTAGTGGTCCTTGTTACAGATTGGATTAGAAAGCTCACAGGGCCAGGAGTTTTGCTCTCATTTCTCGGATACTGATGTGTTCTTTTTTGTGTGGCCCTAGCCATAAGCCCCTGCACTTTCAGATGGCCCAGAGTTGCTTTCCAGCCCAAGTCTAAGGCATACGTGTGCAAGATCTGTCTGGGCTGAGGTGGTTGGAGGGGAAGACCTGGACTGAGGTTCACTTGCTTCAGCCACCTCTGGATTTCTAGTTTGAGACAGGGTAGGAGGAGAACCCTGTACTCCAAGGAGTGGGAGTGCTGGGTCCAGACTGTCCTTGGGTACCACTGCAACTTCCTCATATGGAGTCTTGCTAATGGTAACATGGGGATAGTGGCTGCCATGTAGCCCAGGAACCTGAAGTACTGCCTTGCTGTCAATTCTGTTGTCTGGAAAACTAAAAGTAGGTGTTCAGTTAAGCTTTCCACATTCTTGGGGAGGAGTAGGCTTTCATGATGGCTGTGCGAATCTTGGACCCCAGGAAGACAATGACTTGGGAAGGTTCCCGGTGGAATTTTGGGTAGTTGATCTGAAATCCCAGGGATTGTACGAGGGTAATGGTAAGTTGTATGTGTTGCAAGAGGGTGTCTCCTTGCAATCTGCCTGTATGAGCAGGTTTGTCCAGATAAGCTAATATCTGGATTCCTTTTGTCCTGCAAAAAGCAATAACTGGAGCCAGACATTTGGTGAATACTCTGGGTGCCGTGGAAAGCCCAAAGGGCAAGGTATAGAACTGAAAGTGAGAAGGGCCCACAGGGGATGTGAATGTAGGCGTCCATTATAGCTAGGGTGGCCACGGACCCTTGGGGAAGAAGGAGTAAAAAAAAGAGTTGGTAAGGTCAACATCCTGAAAGTAGGAACCTGAAGGAAGAGGTTAAGTAGAGAGAGGTCCAGAATTGGTCTCCAAGGACCGTCTTTTCTTGGCACTAGGAAAATCCTGGAGTAGAAACCTCTTCCTTTTGCAGCCAGTGGTTCTGTTTCGATGGTGTCTTGCCCCATCAGAGTTTCTAGTACATGCTGCAATAGGTGTAGCTGTTGTTTTGGAGGTTGTTGGATACCCCTTCACTTTGGGGGAATAAGCCAGGTCATAAAATACCCATTTGTCTGAGGTGATGGATGTCCACACTGGAAGACAGTGAGAGACCCACACCGAGAGAGGGAGGGGTGGGGGTTTTAAGGTTGGCAGGTAGTCAGACACTACCTGCTCTGTCTTGAAAGGGCTGTCTCTGGCTAGAGAAGGGGGAAGCTCTGGCAGGAGTGGGTTGCTTCCTAGCTGTTTTTCTGGGCCTTGTGGCAGCAGCAGGACGAGAGTGCTTTCTAATAAATTGTGTTCTTGCTGGATAATTCCTCTGAAATTTTGGGACAGGAGAGACCAGAAGGTGTTTTAAATCCTGCATCTCTTTTCTATTCTGCTGTAGTGACTTAAATCAGCCACTTTTGTACCAAACAGAGCAGTATTGTCCAAAGGGGCATCAACCAGCTTTGCTCTAAAGTCTCCTGGTAGGGGTTGGAGGAGTAGTCAGGAATATCTTCTCAAACCAAATGCTGATGCTGCTGACCTGGCTGAGGTTTCAGCAGCATCATAACTGCACTTTCTGGAGTGCCTGGTAACCTGGGAGGTGATAGCAAGAAGGGAAGACAGTGAAGCTTTGGCAGCAAAATCTGGGAAATCAGACAATTCCTTACAGACTTTCTCCAGAAGAGATACGGCATATTTAGCCATGTGTGTCTAGTAGTTAGTAGCCCTGAAGGCCAGAGTAGCAGAGGTGTAAATTTTCTTACCCAGACGTTCCATGGTTTTGCTGTCTTTGTCAGCAGTAAGAATGGTGGTTGTAGTAACAGTTTAGAGGCCTTATCCGTGACGACAGAAATGGTGGTAGGGTCTGCTGGAGGACACTTAATAAGAAACCTAGCAGTATCAGGGACTTTATAAAATCTATCAGTTCTATGTGGAGCAGGGGGTTATGAGTCAGGATTCAAGGATGCTGAAGAGAAGGTATCCAGGAAGGTAGGCAGAAATAGAGGAACAGCAGTAGGAGTTGGGGAATCCATCTGAATGAGGTCACAATACCTTTTTTGAACCTCAGTCATTTCAGATGATTCCCACTTAAAATGTTCATTCATCTTGGTAACAGTCTCCCCAAAGGTCAAATCCTCGGCTGGGGAGTCAGGATCAACGGATTCTTCCTCTGGGGAGCTGTATCCCAAGGGAGAAGAAAGCTGAGAAGTATAAGAGAGGGATTCTTCAGATGAAGAATCAGAAAATTCATCCTCTTCCCTCAGAGTGGGGTATGATGTTTGAGGCCTTGGGCTCAGTATAGGAAGAGGGATGGTCGAAATCCCTGTAGTGGTAGACTCTAAGGCCATGAAATCATTAAACAAACGTTGGCTGAAAGCCTACCAGTCAGGCATGCTTTCAGTAGTACGTGAAATGTGTTTTCTTTTTTTCTTCCTTTTGGAAGGCCTGGCAGGCGTCTTAAGGGAGGAAGGCCTGGAATTGGGTGACTGTAAGGAACCAGAGGGATCCGACGGACCTACCAAAATTGCCGGTCTTCCCCCCCCCTCCCCACACACACACACACATTGGAAAAGCCTCTATGGACATACCCTCCATGCGGGATTGTGCAGTTTCCGTGGAAGCACCCACTGTATCCGAGGCGGCGGAACCTGAATCCTCAAGCAGGTCGACGTCGGCCACAGGCTGAGAGTCAGACGCAAGAGGTGCAGTGGTAGTGGTAGGCCTGATAGTCTTGGCTTTCTTTTTCGGCGGTTCGACAGGTATGTCAGCAGAACTCTCCATACCCAAGGTTAATTGTTTTAAACACTGATTTTCCAGTTAAAGATTGAGCGTGTGCAGATGGCTGTGCAAAGTTTTGGGCACAAACGCCTGGCAAATGGAGCAGGCCATGTAGTCGTGCGATCGACCTATACAAAAAAAGACACTGATCGTAGGCATCCTTGTGGGGCACCTGATGGCCACACTTACACTTGCCCTTTCTGTAGGACAGCAACAAGCATTAAGATAAAGAAAATGACTGAAAAGGTTTTCCAACGGGGCACTTATCAGATTTCTTCAAGATCCGACAGCTGGGAAGGCTGTAACACCTGACGTTCGACTGGCGGCTAAGAAGTTCTGAGGGCTGGTGCATGCAGACGTCATTTTTTTGGCCCATGTTCCACTAGCCACGTCAGACATCCCATGCACCATACAGTGGCTGAAAACTTTTGTATACTGGCTGGACATTCAGGTAGCAAGAGGAATAAACCCATATGTGATGAATACTGCAATATGTGAATATAAGTACATCTTCATTGAGCACTGCAAGTCACTGGTTACGTTTGTAGCAAGTAACTTGCTACAGTTTAAACTAGACTGAACCACCTAGACATATGCAACAACTGGAATGCCCAAAGAAATATCGGCTCCAGAACATGGACCTAAGCTCCAAAGGCGGTGGTGTTTCCATATTCATAAAGGATGCGCACAGCTCCAGACTGGTAGCCCAACATAATGCATCTGAGATACTTCAGGTGCAGCTAACACTGGGTAAAACAGCGATTCAGGTCGTAGCCTGCTATAGGTCCCCAACCATGTCCCAAGTCTCGCACTCCACGTTCCTAAGCACCCTGGAGAATATTAGGGTCCAACCTAACACACTCATATACTGGGCGACTTCAACTACCCCTCCATTAACTGAGAAAGGTACTCATATACCAATACACTTTCCCACCGTTTCCTGGAATTCATTAATTCCAATGCCCTGGACCAGCTCGTTCTTACCCCTACTAGAGGTAGCAATATCCTTGACCTGGTCATTACCAACATGGGCAACCGCTGCTCTACACCAATAGTCAACTCCTCCCTGGTTAGATCCAACCACAAACTAATCACCTTGGATATCCACATCCATCCCATCCCCCCTGCAAAAGAAACCACCATGAAAAACTTCTCCAAATCTAACTTTGGGTCCCTAAAAACAGAGGTGGCTAACTTCACGGCACCCATGCAAATGGAAAATAGTTGCATGACCGCCGAATCATACACCTATGCACTGTATGAACAAGTACACAAATGCATGGATCACGCCATACCCAATAGAACCAAGACGCTCTCCTCCAAAAATACAAAGTCAATATGGGGGTCCCCTGCCATAAACAAACTCTACAACAGGAAGAGGATACTGATGCAGAATAAGGTGAAGTCCCAAGACTGGAAAAACTCCCTTATCAGCCTCAACAAAAAGTTGAGATCCCTCATAAAATCCTCCAAAGCTAGCTATGAAAACAGAATTGCAGCAGATAGTAAAGACAACCACAAGGCCTTCTATAGTTATGTAAGGAATCTCCATGGCAATACCCAGATTTGCTCTGAGCTACTGCACAATGGTACCACCTATACCGAGCCAACAGATATTGCCAAAATACTGGCCAACAGATTCAGTGCCAGCTTTACCCCCCCCCCCGAAAGGACCAATCATAATACCAGTAGATTGCAGGCACCCAGTATTACTGCTGCACAGGTTAAAACAGCACTGTCCAAGGCCAAGAATACAGTTCCTGTGGGATGTGACAATATCCCTGGCTGTGCTCTACATGAACTACAGAGTGAACTGGCACCTCACCTGTGTTCCCTGTTCAATCACAGCCTCACCTCAGGCTTTGTTCCTACCAAATGGTGCACTGCTACAGTCATCCCTCTCCACAAAGAAGGAGTGACTACAGACCCTGGGAACCATCACCCCATTAGCCTGACGAGTCTGATATGCAAAGCTATTGAACACATCATCATGGACCTAATAAACAAGGATACAGGGAATCTCCAAGCTGTGGATTCCACACAGTTTGGTTTTGTGAAGGGTAGATCATGCCTGCTCAACTTGGTCGACTTCTCTGAGTCCGTCACCAGAGCTGTGGATGAAGGCAAGGTGGTTCATAGAGCCTGCCTTGATCTGGCCAAGGCATTTGATGCCATTCCCCACTCAAGAATCACAGAAAAACTCACTAAGCTAGGCATCAACCCCTGTATCACTAGGTGGGCTGCAAACTGGCTCACAGACAGAACCCACAGTGTGAAAGAAGCTGACTCAAGTCAGACTGCCGACTCATTACGAGTGGAGTCCCACAGGGTTCAGTCCTGGGTCCTCTCCTGCTTGGTACCTACTTCTCTAAAGTCAAGGCCAACGTGAAGGGTCCCTGGCTGAGAAAGTTCACAGATGATTGCAAGCTGGGAGCTATTATTAATTCCCCAAGCGATGGTGAGATCCTACAGAAAGGCCTCACTGAGACCAGCAACTGGTGTCAGAACCATGGCCTTAAGCTCAATGCCAAAAAATGTGTCATCATCCCCTTTGGGAAAAACTGGTTCCCATGAATTACCACCTCGATGGTAGTCCGCTGAACACAAAGTGTTATAAGAGATCTGGGAACACAGGTTGACAGCAACCTCTCTTTTGACCACCACAATGTCACTATGCTCAAAAAGTCCCTCTATGTGGCACATCTCATTACTAAGGGTTTTGCATCCAGGAAGAAAGAGGTCATTGTCTCCCTCTACTCTTCCCTCATTAGGCCAATCATCAAGTACAATGCCCCATTTGGCATGCACCTCACTAGACACCTACAACAACTGGAGAGGCTGCAAAAGTACCTCACAAAGAGGATCCTAGGCCTTAAACACTTGTCCTATATGGACAGACTCAAAAACTCCAACTATTCACGGTCTCATATCGCCTACTTAGAGGTGATCTGTGCTTGACTTACAAAGCCATGTCTGACACAGCTCTGTTAGAAATGCTACAGCTAAAGAAATCCCAATCCCTCTGCACCACACGTTCCAGAGACCTCAACCTCATTACCACAATCAACAGAACCTGCTGGAGGGGGAGGCTCATTACCCAGAGACTGCCCATGCTATGGAACAGACTTCCCATAAATGTCAATCAGAGCACCTCACTGGCCCTGTTCAAGAGAAGTCTTGATGAGTGGATGGGAAATAGAGAATTCACCCGGGGATTACACCAGTGGCTTTACTCGACTGAGGCACTGGGAACTAAGGTCGGTGGCACGATGCCAGGGTAATCCTATGGGCTAGGCTTATAAAGGCTCCAGGGCCATTAGCCTACTACACACCTATGAACCTATATACCTATAAAAGGAGAAAAGGCCTAAACAGTACATCATGCATGGACAGACTCAGCCCTGTCACTATACTTGGCATCCTACAGACTGCTTTATAAGGATGTGTGTGATAAATAACTACAGCCTAACACTTTATAATACACCAGTACCGGGAAATCTTTTTTTTTTTCCTTCAGGCAGCATTGTTGATTGCTTTGGTTCTGATGTTCTGCTTCCCAGCCATCTTGTGGTTGCCTTATGTGTACTCAAAACTTCAGTGGTGCTGGACCAGCTGTTACACTTAAATCATTTACAAATGAGTAGCAACATTATGCATATTTACTATAAAATCAGTTAGCAATGACCAAGGGTGAGCTAAAAACGGTGATGAAATACTGGTTATTTCCTGCTGTTGTGAAACAGTTGTTTCCAGTTCTACTGTTTTGCCATGATTTTATATTATTTATGGATAGTATATTTTTATATAAACATGCATACATTTTTAGCTTTCTACTCACATCCAGGGCTCAGAGGGCCACCTGAACAATTTGCACTGTACCTTAAGTTATTTACTTAGCAAAATTGGCATTCACAGTCTTGAATTTTCACTAGTGCCATAGATGCTTAAGAACACAGTTAATTTTAATGATCATGCCTATTTCTCTATCCCTTTATTACACTTGAACTAGCTTATGACTGCTCTCAATACTGCTTTTGAAGAATGACTTACTAGTACACTTGTACCTCTCAACTGTCCATGAACTTTGGCTCAAACTTTTCCTCTATCTCTCCTAATTCTGATGACTATGGTAGAAATAAGTAAGAGTAATGGACTTCTGTTACTTGAGGAGATGCATTTCAGTTCACATTCTCTTATCACGTCAACTTCTCAGGTTGATAGTTATAATAATTTAAAAAACGATTCTGATTATTTTGGGATTTGTCCCCGATTCTGGATGTTAGAGGTTGAGTTCAGCAATACTTGTAGGTCCTAAAAGTGCAGTCTATGAAATATTTCTGATGGCAATTTCAGTGGTTAGCAAATTGGTGTGTACATTGTGGGAGGCTGGCTCTGTGGTCATAATTTTTTTATATTAAACATCAAAAAGGTGGGAATTGGTGATCAGCTTTATACTGAAAATGGACCCTTTTACAACAGCTTTAGCACTTTGTTGTGTACCCTTAACTTTCCCTTATCTGGTGTCATATTCTACAAGAGGAACTTCTAAACTTCTTTGCGTTCCGTGGCAGATTCTCTTATATTTTAGAAAATGATATCAGGAACTTTCCTGCATTCCTTGGTTGGAAACAGTGACAGAATGTTAGGTTTATTACAGTATTATATACCACAGATTGTATGTGAAGTACAACAGCATGGCACATAGGAAAAAAGGATAGGTCCATCTGCCTTCGTCCCAGAAGATAATGGAGATGATATAAGACTCTATGTGATCAGCAGTCAGGAGAGGTGGTGTAGGTTGCTCTGAAGGTAATATGGCAGCATGGATGCTCTAAGTATTATAGTAGTTTGTTTTTTGAGAGCAGCATTTCAGGAAAAGTCATAATGGAAGCTATGTTCTGTTGGAAAAACAACAACTAGGATCCAAGTGACTGCATACTGGATAAAATGCAGACAGACTGTGACTTTATTGAAACTACATAAAAAACATGCACAACAGGAGGGCTGAAATAATACAGCAAAAGAAGGATGATGATGTAAAACAGAACCTTCAAGCTGAGAAGCAGACAATTAATGTTGATCAATTTTAAGTGTGTTCCAACAGTGAAAAAAAAAGATAAGAATCTGATTAATTGAGGACACTGATTATTACCAACTAATACTAGGTGATACGGCTGAATTTCTTGATGGTATCCTCAGCTGTAAGCTTAGTAAGAAGCCATAAACTATAAACCTATGGAGTTTTTAAAAACATGTTATAAAAAAAATTAACTAATCCTATACAAACAAATTCCTCATTAGTAACTGCAATGAGGATAATGCATGAACTCATTCTGTTCTAAAAAAATAAAGTACTGCTCTTCTGCTAAGAGTTTTGATCAGTGGCCTTTAAACAAGGGGAAATATTTGTGGACTCACTGCAGTACCTGTGGCTAGCTGGAGTTCAATTTACTGCAGTGTGTGGGCCTTGTTGAATTGAGGAAGCACACCACCATGTGGCTTAAGGAGCTGGAGTCAAGATACAGCATGGGCAAAATCTAGCCCTTAAAGGGACAGTCCCAGAGATGTTTTGTTTTGATTCTGGTGTTTGTTTACATTTTCAGTCTACCTTTCTGAGCATGCCCCTGCTTTGGCTAGGGGGTTGGGGCATGCAGGAAGTTTCAATGGTCTTAGCCAAATTCCACCTCAAACTGCAGTTGTCCTCAACATCTCTCACGGAGTCATTCATTAATTTCACCTGTGCTTTTTATCCTCACGAAAAACAGCCTATCAGGAAATTTATGACTCCACTTGCTGATACCTTGCAAGAAAGCATATGAGCAATGCAAAGCTATGCTAGTTTAATTTCATATTTTATTTTGTATGGATTTCTGAATGCTAGCTAAGTGCTATGATGTTATGCATGACTGCAACTTGCTCTCTATTAATCAAAATAATGCAAGTTTCGAACAGTCTTGTAGGCTATTTTGTCCCACCCTCCCTCCCTGTTGGTGTCTTGCTGTTATACTTGGTGGCTTTGCAGTTGCCCGCCCCTACTGTGACACACCTCCCAGTCCAGTGTCATTAGCTCATTCTGCTTAATACAGAGAGAACATTTGATAAGGCCTTCTGTTCCTCCTTTTTCCCTTTCAAAAAGTAAAACAAAACTTTTTTTTTTTTCTCTTTCGCCTGAACCTTCTTGTGTTCTGACTGTCCTTCTCAAACATTTTGGAAATATACAGTATATTTCAGAGCATTTGTTATAACTGTATTTGCTATAACTGATTTAAGTATTTTTTTCTGGTTTTTGATTATTTACTGCTTAGCGACTGCATTTTAGCCTGTTTATACAGCTCTGCATTCTATTTAAACTGTTTTTGTGTTGATTAACTGTTTTGCACTTTTAAAAAGTTAGTTGTTGTTTAATTTTACCTGTAGGCTAACACAATCAAGTGCGCTAGCCGCTTAAAAGCATTTATAGCATTTACTGTCTGTTTTTCCTCTGTTTTCTGCAAAAAAGAAAGGGGAAAAAAAAAAAAATTCTTGTTTTCCCGCCTTACTGAACTAGAATAGTCCAGTCTTCAGAGTTTGCTAATCTCTGGGCTTTGTCTTGGTTCCTGTGCTATTCCATATCCTTATTTGGATAAAAGGAAGCGTCTTTGTTCACCAGTGGGAGTGGGGAGCACTGAGCGGCCTATTTGTCCCTAGAGGAGTGGTTTCCAGCCAGAAACTTGTAGTCTATTGGCCATTTTGGGTCAATTCCTAGCTCTTTTCAGCCCCCTGTAATAAAGCCCGCTTTAGCGCGCTTTTCGCTTGTATTCAACTCAGCACAGCTCCTCGTGGTGTACTGCAGAGTTCTACAAGCAGCAGAGAGCAAAAGAGTGACTTTTTCCTGATTTAAGTAATTTTTTCTGGCTTTTGATTATTTACTGCTTAGCGATTGCTTTTTCGCCTGTTTATACAGCTCTGCATTCTATTTAAACTGTTTTTGTGTTGATTAACTGTTTTGCAATTTTAAAAAAGCTATTTGCTGGTTAATTTTACTTTTAGGCTAACACACTCAAGTGCTAGCCGTTTAAAAGCATTTATAGCATTTACTGTCTGTTTTTCTTCTGTTTTCTGCAAAAAAGAAAAAAACAAAAAAAAAATCTTGTTTTCCCGCCTTACTGAACTAGAATAGTCCAGTCTTCAGAGTTTGCTGACCTCTGGGCTTTGTCTTGGTTCCTGTGCTATTCCATATCCTTATTTGGATAAAAGGAAGCGTCTTTGTTCACCAGTGGGAGTGGGGATCACTGAGCGGCCTGTTTGTCCCTAGAGGAGTGGTTCCAGCCAGAAACTTGTAGTCTATTGGCCATTTTGGACCAATTCCTAGCTCTTTTCAGCCTGCTTTAGCGCGCTGTTTCGCTTGTATTCAACTCAGCACAGCTCTTCGTGGTATCCTGCAGAGTTCTACAAGCAGCAGAGAGCAAGAGAGCGACTTTTTCCTGATTTAAGTATTTTTTTCTGGCTTTTTGATTATTTACTGCTTACCGACTGCATTTTCGCCTGTTTATACAGCTCTGCGTTCTATTTAAACTGTTTTTGTGTTGATTAACTGTTTTGCACTTTTAAAAAAGTTATTTGTTGCTTAATTTTACCTGTAGGCTAACACACTCAAGTGCGCTAGCCGTTTAAAAGCATTTATAGCATTTACTGTCTGTTTTTCCTCTGTTTTCTGTAAAAAAAAAAAAAAAAAAAAAAAAAAATCTTGTTTTCCCACCTTACTGAACTAGAATAGTCCAGTCTTCAGAGTTTGCTGATCTCTGGGCTTTGGCTTGGTTCCTGTGCTATTCCATATCCTTATTTGGATAAAGGGAAGCTTCTTTGTTCACCAGTGGGAGTGGGGAGCACTGAGCAGCCTATTTGTCCCTAGAGCAGTGGTTCCAGCCAGAAACTTGTAGTCTACTGGTCATTTTGGGTCAATTCCTAGGTCTTTTCAACCCCCAGCTATAAAGCCCGCTTTAGCGCGCTTTGGCGTGATTTAGCGCGGAGTTGCCCATAGAGCACCATCGGGCAGCGCCGGTTAAACAAGGTTAAACTATTTCTGGCTCCGTAAAAAGTCTGCTCTTCAATTTTTCCCTTAGAACTTCTCTACTTGCAATCTAAACAGTCTATTCTCTATCTCAATAGCTCAGCACTTGCTCCTAAAGCATTTTTATATAGGTAAAGTACTTGTATACTAAACAAAGTACTACATTAGCCTAGAATCCCCTTGAGTACCCATTTCCCTATAGGTCCCTTCTGACTCAGTTACACAGCAAACTTTTTCACTTTTTCTAGCATGTCGAAGGGTCAGTTGCTAGCATCCTCTCCTGTTCAGCTGGTGAATCTGGGCATCTTGAGGCAATGTTACAATTGCCTCATGTACACAGACAACCCACTCCTTCTCCCACAAAACACAAATACATGTGAGAGATGCAACTATATAGCCAAACTGGAGGCTGAGCTCTCTCAACTCAGGACTGGCAAGACCAGACAGGAGGAGAAGGAAACCACGCACACCACAAACCCAGTTTCACATAGAACTATCACAACTGCAAAACAAACACATAAACACACAAAGACATACTCGGAGGCACTGATCAAAAATCTACCAAAACTACAGAGGCCTCCAAAGCAGACACCCAAGCAACTGCCACCTCAAGACATAAGACATGCAACACATAGTTCTCAAAGTCAGTGTGCTAAACAGTCACAGCCCTTAAGGCCAAACACAATGCCAGACACACTTGTTATAGGTGACTCCATAGTCAAACACACTGACGTCCCACTCACCAGACTGAACAAGGAAAAGATCACAGTTAGCTGCCTGTCAGGCGCTAGAATCCGCCACATAACACAAGCACTCAGGTCACTCCACAGCAAGTACAAGTATGACTCAGTCATTGTCCATGCCGGTGTGAACGACCTGAGACGTACCTCCCTGGACTACATGAAAAGAGACAGAGGAGCTCTCAGATTATGTAGCCCAGGCTGGTATGACCCTGACCCTGAGCAGTATCCTACCCTCACCAAGAATGATGCCACAATACAGAGACAAAATGATCAGCTTTAATAATTGGCTTAATTACTGGTGTCATTCTAAGGGGATCCAATGTCTGTCTGCCTGGGATGACATGCTTGACAGGCCACGCTGCTTCGCAAGGGACGGCTTGCACCTGTCACCCCTGGGCTTCCGGATATTGGCAAAGGCTCTTGCCACCCCCATAGTGCCTTTTTTAGGCAAGGCTCAAATGATAAATCTACCGCCCTAGAAAACAAAAATGGAGAAAAACTAAGGGTAATACTGCTCAATGCCAGAAGTCTAAACCTCAAGATGCACGCCTCAAGCCCTCCTCAGTATGGAGAACATCGATGTTTGTGCTGTGACTGAAACCTGGTTCAAGGCTCCTGAGAGCACCCCAGCACTATCAGGTTATACCTCATATCATGCGTCCGCCCCAAAATCCAGACCGAACTACAAAGGAGGGGAGTATCCATATTCATAAAGGATACCCACACCTCCAGGTTAGTAGCAACGCATAAGCAACGGAGACCATCCAGGTGCAATTAACCATAGGTAAAACTAACCTACAGTTTGTAACATGCTACAGACCACCTTCTCAAACTCAGGAAACCCACACAGCCTTCCTGAAGACACTGGAGAGTATAAATGTCTCTCCAAACACCATCATATTGGGTGACTTCAACTACCCAAACATAGACTGGGAACATTACTCAAGCCCCAACACCCTAGCCCAAAGGTTCCTTGAGTTCATAAACTCAAATGCTATGGAACAACTAGTCACCATTCCCACAAGAGGAGAAAATATACTAGACCTGATCATCACAAACATGGGGACAAAATGCTCCACACCGAAGTATATCCCTCATTGGTGAGATCAGACCATAAATTAATCTCACTGGAGATCCACATCCGCCCCACCCCCAGCAAAAAGACCACAGTGAAGAACATCTCAAAAGCAAACTTCACACTTCTTAAGACTGGAGTGGTATCCTTCAAGGCCCCGAGCCAGTGGAAACCACAACCCACACTGCTGAAACCCTTACAAATGCCTTCTACGAGCACCTCCAGGAATGTATGGATCAAGCAATCCCTAATAAAATCAAGACCTTTTCCACCAAAGGCAGGCCGGTCTGGTGGACTCCAGCCATAAACAAACTCTACAACAAGAGGAGAAAGCTACTACATGACAGAGCAAAATCCCTAAATGGGAAGGCATCTCTGATCAATACTAGCAAAAACTACGATCACTCATAAAATCATCCAAGGCCAACTTTGAGAGAAAAATCGCTAATGACACAAAAGACAATCATAAAGCCTTCTTTAGCTATGTTAGAAACCTGGGTGGAAACTCCCAGATATGCTCAGAATTAGTCCAAAATGATAAAAAAATCACTGAACCCACAGACATTGCCAACATACTGGCAGACAGGTTCAGTGCAAATTTCTCCCCTCCCTCCCCCCCAAAAGGAGAAATATCTATCCCACCAGAGTCTAACCTCCCAAACATCTCAGATGCCCAGGTGAGAGCTGCTCTCTCTAAAGCAAAAAACACAGCATCAATGGGACCGGACGATGTCCCCGGCTGTGTGCTACACGAACTCAATGAGGAACTAAACCGACACATAAAGCTGCTGTTTAATCTTAGCCTTACTACAGGATACGTACCCAAAGAATGGCGTACGGCAACTGTGGTCCCACTCCACAAAGGCGGTGCTTCTACGGACCCTGGAAATTACCGCCCCATAAGCTTGACGAGCCTTGTCTGCAAAGCTATGGAGAGGATCATAATGGAACTCATAAATAAAGACATTGGGGACCTACAGACACTGGATCCTACCCAATTTGGCTTTGTCAAGGGCAGATCCTGCCTCTTGAACTTGGTCGACTTTTTCGAAACAGTCACTAAGGCAATTGATGAGGGTAAGGCAGTTCACACAGCCTACCTTGACCTAGCAAAAGCATTCAACACAATACCCCACTCGGGCATCATAGAAAAGCTCACCAGCTTAGATGTAAACCCATATGTCACAAGATGGGTTGCAAACTGGCTCAAGGACAGAACACACAGGGTTAGAGTTGCTGGTGCCATGTCAGACTCTAAGCCGGTCACGAGCGGTGTCCCATGGGGCTCAGTCCTGGGCCCCCTCTTGTTCGGCATTTATTTTTCTGAAGTGCAGGCAAACATAGGGGGATTGTGGCTGACAAAATTTGCAGATGACTGCAAACTGGGCATCATAATTGACACTCCATCAGACACAGACATCCTCCAGAAAGGTCTCATAGAAATGGATAACTGGTGCCAGAGCCATGGCCTTAAGCTAAATGCCAAAAATGTATAGTCATACCCTTTGGGAAAAACAAGGTAACCCCTAATTACCACATAGGTGGTAATCCATTAAACACGGAAGAAGTTATCAGGGACCTGGGGACCCAAGTTGACAGTAACCTCTCTTTTGACACTCACATTGCCAAAGTGGTTAGGAAGACCTTCTACATTGCCCACCTGATCATGAAGGGATTCACATCCAGATCAGGAGAGGTCATTGTACCCTGTACTCTTCACTTATCAGACCAATGATTGAGTACAACGCCCCATTCGAATGTACCTTACCCGACACCTGCAGCAGTTGGAAAGACCCCAAAAGTTCCTCACCAAAAGGATAAAGGGGCTCAAACATATGTCATACGATGCCCGACTGAAGAAACTCCAGCTCTATTCAGTCGCATACCGCCTGCTCAGAGGTGATCTGTGCCTGACATACAAGGCCATGTCCAACCCGAATTAATGGACATGCTCCACCTCAAAAAATCCAAATCCACCAGAGCCACGAGAGCAAGAGACTTAAACCTCAACACGGATATAAATAGGACGTGCTGGAGGGACAGATTCATCACCCAGAGACTCCCTACACTATGGAACAGAATCCCAGTCCATGTGAGGCAGAGCCCCTCACTGACTCTGTTCAAGAGAAATCTTGACGTGTGGATGGGAGATCGTAGGTTTACCCCGGGAATCATCTCTGTATCACTGCTGGACAGAGGCACAGCAAACTAATGGGTATAGTATTCTCATCCTAAGGGGTGGTGAAAGCCACACACACTCTGGCTAGGCTTATAAATGCCCTAGGGCAGATAGCCTAGTATGAACCTATGAACCTATGAACCTATAAGTGATCTTTTTTCATGTTTTGTTTTTCGATCTCTGAATACTAGACAAGTGTAATGGTTTTCTCACCTGCTGTAAAAATGTGAGTGACACAAGCAATAGATTCATTTTAAACAATGAAGTCCAAAACTTACTGTCACAGTGGGGGCTGTACAGTACAGCAACCTGTGACAGTTTTACATACTGATTCTGAGACTGCTTTACTACACAGTAAGAGGGAACACATCAAGAGACTGCGAAGATTTAATATGAATTCACTAAACTTTACTCTTTTGACTATACGGCTCTCAGTTACACTATACAGGATAAATAAAGGAAATAAAGAGCTACACAATTAAGATAAGCTTTTTGACGAGTTCATAAAAAGTAAACACAGTCTTGACTAACCACCCCCACCACAAACGCACACAAAAATGTAATAACCTTACTGTTTCCCACTGATCAGGGACTGAAAGCTTTGACAGGAACTGAATATCGTTAACTGTGCTCACCACACAGAATGAAAACAGGGTTGCAGACAAACTGAAACCAAGAGCAGGGTCGATAATGATGCAGTAAGTGGGTGGTGACAAGTGGGAGGTATCATGTCAAGTTTCTTTAGGTCAGAATTTTAGACTCTGGTATTGTCCCTTCAATATTGGTTTGACAGGTGTGTAATGACTGCTTTTTTAAAGAGCAGAGGTTTAATTAGTAGCTAAGGTGGGCAAGCCTGGGGTTAAATTAATGATTAGATGTAGGGAAAAACAAAAAAGATCAATCTTATTTATTTGTTTTATGAGGGAGAAAGTATAGTTGTGTAAGTTCTTACCGTAACAGCAGATGTCCATCTTTTCATTGTTGCAGTATTCTTATTTACAATAGTGATCCCCTGCCAAGGGTGGCCAGACATCTGGACAGTATACTACAGCCTTTAGGCTGCTTTAAGGTACACTGTACAACACAGATAAGCACAAAAAAAGAGGAAGTTGTCTGTTCAGAGGGTAGGCAAAAAGATCTACCAGAGTACCCCATTGGTGGACAATGTCCAGAAACACATCCTTGTGCAGCATCCACTTGTGGGACTATATTATGGACCTGCTCAGAGTGTCTGCAGAATGTTCTGACCTGAGGGAATACAAACACTATGAAAAGTCACCACAATACTGGATCGCTAGTGCCCGCACTAGAACGGGCAACCTGCAAAGGAGGTAAGATCTTGACCCCCCCCCTTGCTTGTTGACATACCACATCACTGTGGTATTGTCTGTAAACACCTTGAAAGGCCCTGGGGAGAATAGAGGGTGAAAAGCCTGAATAGCCAGCAGAAGAGCTCTCATTTCCTTGGCATTTATGTGGTCTTCCTTTGTTGAGAAGACTAAGGACCCTGCACCTTTACAGAGCCAAAGGATGCTCCCCATCCCATGTCTGAAGCATCTGTGAACAGCTCCTGAAACAGAAGGGGAGCCCCGGATTGAGAGTTAATGACTGATTAATCATTACAAACATAAGATGCCCTCCCATACACAGCAGGTTACATTATTTGGGGACAAATTGGTGGGGTGTATACCCTGCAGTCATTGTTCAGCATGCACTCACGTACTTAAGAGCAAACAATTTGCAAGCAGCAATACATCTAAGGTATATGATATTTTGTTTTGGGAACTGTAGCACTGGCAGGTTCATATACTTAGCCACTTGCTCCTGTTCAGCCTTCTACGTGGGGCAAACTTCTAGGTCACTGAGGGTTCGTATTTCCGAGCATCTAAGTGACATAAGAAATAAAAGAATGTCTAGCTCATTATTTAAACATGCTATGACCCACATCACTGCCAAGTTCAAATTTACTATTACTAAGGTCACAGGGAACAGAATGTTTAAGACAGGCTGGCATACCATGTTAAATAAAAAAGAATTCAGATGGATTATTAGGCTGGGGCGTTTGTTCAATCCTGGCCTAAATGAGTTAAATTGATCATCCAATGAGGCGCTTGTATTTTGATTAGGATGACTACTTAAATTTATTATGTGTGTTTTCCATTGTTATTTCACTGAGGAAGGCAAATTTTTGCTGGAATGCCACATTAAATTGGAGAATTTTTTCACCCTTTGCTGCTGGACGTGTTGTTTTGTGCTTTATTTTATGCTTCATTAATTAATAAGAAAAGCCTGGAGAAGCAGCAGAGGAAACAAAGTCTGAAGGGACAACATCCGAAAGGAAGGGACCTTCAAAACAGTGTTTAAATGAAAGAGGTCCAGAATGAGTCTCCAAGTGCCCTCTTTCCTGGGAACCAAAAGCATAATGGAGTAAAACCCCTTCCCACTTTGAGAAACTGGAACTTCCTCAATAGTTCCCCAAGTCAAAAGATCCTGAAGCACCCCTGGAAAGAAAGCCAACTGTTCCCTGAGGGGCTGAGGAATGCCCATGAAAGGAGGAAGAGATTTCCAGACCATGTAATACCCTAGGGCAGATAATGGACAGAACCCAATAATCCTAAGTAATCTTTAACCAAACTTGAAGAGAAGGAGGAATATGGCTGAGAAGAACAGAATAGTCATACAGCACCTTGTGTGTCAGGAAAAGGAGATTTATGTGTCACATTCATCTTGGCAGCTTTAGCAGGAGGAGCCCTTTTACCCCCCCCCCCCCACACACACACACTTTACCCTTGGAAGGAGGGTGAGACTGCATACGAACAAAGGCTGGTTTAATAGGTAACTACATTGAAATTTAGGCACAGGGGAAACATAAACATGTTTAAGTTACTGTAAATCCTTGCCCTTACCTTGGAGGAACTTAAATCCACAGCAGCTGCAACAAGTAAGTGCTTGTTATCCAGAGAAGCATCCATCAACTTAAGTTATCATTAGACAAATGTTGAAGCTTAAACCAGGAATACCTCCTCATCACAGAGCCAAAAGCAGTAGCTCTGGAAGAAGCATCTGCTGCATCATAACTGTACTTAACAGAAAGGACAGCCACCTGAGAAGAGATCCCTAAAAAGGATAGAGTAGAAGTATTCCCTTCAGAGTCAGGAAGGTCAAAAATGACCTGACAAGCCTGAGAAAGGAGAGCCAAAATGTATCTGGACATATGGGTTTGATAATTGATGGCTCTAAAAGCCAAGGTAGCAGAGATATCAACCTTCTTACCAAACATTTCCATAGTCCTGCTGTCTTTAACGGAAGGAATAAGCTCTGTGGAGGGCAACAACTTACATGGCTTGTCAGATACCAAAGACATTACAGAGGGATCAGCCAAAGGACATTAATATAGGAATTTGCAATCCTCAATTACCCTATAAAATCTGTCAAGTTTTTTGGAAGCAGGGTCTGCGAATATGAAGCCTGAGACACAGTAGAAAAGGCATCCAATAAAGCAGCCAAAACAGGAGAGACAAAAGGAGGTCTGGGAGAACCCTTATTGCAGAAGTTTGTACTACCTCTTCTGCACCTCAGAAACCTGGGCACAATCCCATTTAAAAAAAAAATCCATCATCCCGGAAATTGTGTCCCCAAAGGAAATCTCCTCAAAGAGAGCGTCAGGACTAGTGGACTCCTCCTCAGAACTATAATCTAAACGAGAAAGAATCCTGGATGAATAGGCAAGGGATTCCTCATCTGAATCCACCTCTTCCTCAGAGGAATCCTGTTCTCCAGGCCTTCTTAAGAGGTGTAGAGGACTAAGGTGGAACAGGAACTACAGTTATACAGCACTACTACCAAGAAGAAGCAAGAACGTAACTGAAGGGAGCCTGAGCCGAGCGGGCCATGTCTGTTCTCTAGGAGCAGCAAACTAAATCTGGGGTAATCTTGGGGATGGGAGGGGGTTATGGGTAAGTGGAGGACTCTGATCTATGGATTCAGAAATCTAAAAGCAGAGTCAGATCCAAAGACCCATCCATTGAGGAACTGATAGAATAATCATTACATATATATATATATATATATATATATATATATATATATATTACAAAAAGCATCAGCTATGCTCAAAAGATAATGAGCATTTTCTAACCACTTTGAGACAAAATTTGAGATAAGAAAGGACTAATAGTAAATATATCATGGTTACGATGGATGTACAAAGTCTGTTTACTGTTATTCCTAATGACTTAGGTATAAATTTCGGTTAAAAATTCCTTGACCAAGAAAACACATTACACAAAGAACAGAATTGAACTTATTTGCACACTATTGAAAATAGTTGTTGAGCATAATGTCTTCATGTTTGAAGGGGGCATCTATTGGCAACAGTGGGGGGGGGGGGCATGGGCACCCCATGTGCCAACAGTTAAGGAAATGTAGTTATGGCAGAGTGGGAAGAAAGACAGTTTTCATAATAATCCATTTTCTGAATATGTGAAATTTTATAAGAGTTTTGTAGATCACATTCATTCTTTGGGGAGGCAGAGTTCTACAGCTACAATCCTTTCATGAATACATGGAAAGTACAACCAACTTTCTGAGTTTCATCAAAAAATACTTGGATCAGAAAATGGATTTCCTGGATGTAGAGCTAATAATGGATGACAGTGGAGTTATTAATACACTAAAGTATAAAAAGGATTGTTGGAACAACTACCTCAAAGGAAGCAGTATGCATCTAGATTATATCTATAAGAACATTCTAAAAGGTCAATTTCTGAGATGTTCAATAGCAAGTGGAGAGATGGCACAGTGTTTTAACAAAGGGATATTACAAACATCTTCTGTTACTTTTAAAATCAAATTTCTGGGGTAGTGTTTTTGCAAAAAAAGTCACTCTTTCTTAAACTGCAGATAGTCACGAACCAACCTGGAAAGTCTAATGAACTGGCCTTTTAATACATTACATTTCATGCAGAAAGGGTGCTAGCTAGTAAATTTCAAGAAATTATTATAGCAGGGGTATATATATATACATATATATATATATATGTATACATATACACACACATATATATATATATATATATATATATATATATATATATATACATATATACACACACACACACACACACATTATATATATATTACATATGGTTTACTATCAAAATCTTGAAACTTGATACAAAATCTGTTCAGAACCTCACAAATTTCACTTGGGTAAAATGTTGAATCCGCTAAATGAATTCAGCAGATTCAACGACTTCAATGAATATAAAAACGTGATGTCCACACAGGAGCTCAGGCAAGTGGAACTCCTATACATGTCTTTGCATGGGGCAAGCCCACCCCTGTACCCCCCCCCCGCTAACTATACATTCCAACTCAGAGATCACCCTACAGTGAGGAAAGGGATGAATGTCTTAATCCACATTTTACCACTATCTGTAGCCCATAGATCAAGTTGTGCATTCGCTGATATGAACTATCGATCGCTGGCAATACAGCAATCACCCATCTGTCGTCTGATATCCTGTCTGCAGAGAATCTGCATTCGGGATTTTGATAGTAAACCATTATTTATAATATATATATATATATATATATATATATATATATATATATATATATATATATATATATATATATAAACACACACACACACACACACATATATATATATATATATAGTGTGTGTGTGTGTGTACTTATATACACACACGCACACTGTATGAGTGTGTGTGTATATGTGCATGCGCGCGCACACACACACAGACCTGAGAGTGTAACAGAGTGCATGGAGCGCCATGATTACACTCAAAAACTGGTTAATCAATACATTTTGTTAAGCGCTGGTACCCGAACTTAACTACGCTTAGAGGATTGTTAAACACCACTTGTGAACTGTTAAGGTCAGGTCTGCACTAAAAGCAGACAAAACTAACCAGGAAACAACAGAAGCAGGTAGAAATGGCTTTGTTTAAACTCCTGTTTCTACCTGCTGTCTGCTAAATGGTACAAGGCATTTTGAATTTAACAACTTTCCTTACACTGCAAATACCTAAGAACATCAGCTACTCCCCTACTGCTTTGGCTTTCAAAGCTAACGTAGCTCATGTCTTTTTTTTTTTTAAACATCTTACTTATTGACTAATTTGTAGTACATGGAGAAGATAAATATCCATGCACTACAAAGAATTATGACTGGGTCTCCTATCATAACTACATATTATGTGTTCTCGATATAGATGCCAAGAAATTCACCTCGAATTTCACTCGAGGTGAATTTCTTCACGTCCATGTCTCAAACAGTGAGTTATAATAAGCAACCAGATCAAAATCCTCTGTACAGGTGTGGGTAAATTATAATCCATAATCACCCCATTTCCTACAAGGAGTTGAGGTATCACATCAACTCTCACCTTGTCTCTTCATTCACTGCCATGCTCCCACCGTCTCTATCAGTCATGCCAGACTGTCATAGGTCTTCTATCACAAAATCCAACCATGACTTTTCCAGGTTTCCTTATTTCTTCTTGTATTCTTTCCGTCTCCCCCAAATCATCATCTTCAAATCATCTGCCTTCCTGCAAGTGCTCAAAATTTCGTACTCTCTTCTCTTGGAAATTCTTTGCAATTGGAGCTACTTTGGCCTTGGCTTTGCTGCCCTTATTTCTTCATCTATCGCACAGTATGCATCCACCACCCATCTCTGGCACTTTATCTTCCTCACCTCTTTGTCATATGCTTTCTCCAAGTCTAGGACTGGTCAACTGGACTCTTTCCACATCTATACCATCTTCTCAATTACATGTCTCCTATGAATGGTGCCTGATTATTATCGTTCTGTCTTTGTCTTGCAACTTGATACGAGTTTTTCTTTTTACCACCTGCTAAGTCACTTTCCAAAAGCTGACACAATGTCTCCAATGCCTTGTTCTTTGCTACTATGACTGCTCTCTCTATTTGTAAGCCAGCCAATACTGCTTCTTAGCCTGGTCCATTTTTTCTATCTCCCACTTCAGACTACTCCTACTTGCTCCTCTTGCTAAGGTGCTAGAGCCCAGACTATTCCCTTGAACTCTCATGCTTTCACTCCAGTCAACTTCCAGATCTTCAGCCCAGTCACTGGCCTTCAAAGCCTTCTCTACCCATCACTTGCAGTTGATTGCAGTCACGAGTGGTTTATGCTGTGGGGTGCCTTTTTTTAACCGGGGACGACATTGCAATCTTTGCTTTCACCTCATTGCCCTTTTCGTACTAGAAGGAAGTCTACCTTAGTTGCATGTTGGCCACTCATGTATGTGTGAATGTAAACACACAAATCATCCGTCATCCCCACCTTACACAACTGTACATACCTTTGGGCATCTCATGAACTTTCACTGCCTCTCTTCTGCCTTCTTTGATATTTACATCTGACTGTGGAATTTCTTGCATGATATTAGTCTTTCTTATCTGTACATCCTTGGCTACTAACACAATTTTCATATTACAATCTGAATATGAAGGCACTCATAGTCTCAGTTTTACTGATACAACCTCAGCATTCCTCTCAAGTGCCCCTGATTATAATTACATTTTTAGCTCTGTTCTCAATCCCTGCTAACACTGGCAACTTTGGAAGAATAGGTGGTGAACTGCACTTAAATAATGACAATAATTAAAATTATAGACTTTTTATTTCAGTTATATACTACTTCACATTGTCTTATTCTGTCAAAGTCTCAGGTTAATAGTATTAATATTTTTAAAAGTTTCCCTTATTGCTCCTGACTATTTCTGGATCTATCCCTGATTTAGTTGAGAACTATGACCTGCAATGACTTAAACCTTGTTTCCACAGCCTTTCATGTTATCTTTGGCAGTGATGCCCCCAACATGTTCCCCCTGCTAAAAAAAAGTACATAAATAAAATAAACTTTGTTGCAAATTTCTCTAGGAGTGTAAACTTGCACTGGTTTTGTTCACCTGAGGCAATTTTCAGTCTTGATAAACATATCAGTAGCCCTCTCTTCCTCATAATAATTATGGACCATTACGAATGGTATCCCAGAGATACAATGACTCATCCACATTGAATACATTATCTTTTGTATGTTTGTCACGTTGAAAATATTGAATATCCTGCCCTCTCTGAACAGTCCAGCCTAAAAGTGGTTTCATCAAAATACGTCTGTGTCTTTTGTCATCTACAAAAGTTCAGTTCGTAATTCATAGGCTATTAAATGCAGCTGGCCATTTGTAGTATAGCCACAAGATTTCAGATTGTGATTATCTATTTACATAACTACACAGTATTCATTTCTCTTGCGTATCTAATTTTCACCCCTTTCCTTAAAAGATTCAGGGGCCAGACATGGAATGTACTTAATGACTGCCCATCCATTTATCCAGGTTAAACTTAGAGAGGGTCGGGGGCAACTCTGCTTTGCATGCAAAGGAAGTCTACTCCATAAAAGTGGGATTTCTGTGATGGATACCTGTCTAACCAAGAGATCCTATTTATATTTTGTAGGAAACTTGGGGATCTGGAGTGGGTGTTAAGGTATCATTTTTTTGTGGGTGTGCAGGAGGTCAAGTGGGATCCAAGCCTTAGGGGCTCTGTAGGCTAGACAGAGGTCCCGTCTAAAAGTCCATCAGAAACAGAAAGAGAGCGTTTTAAGGTGGTCCGCATAGCTCAAGGATGATATGCCCTTGATCGTCTTAGTGTGGAAACACTGTAGTCTCTCGAGCTGGATCATATGCTTTGACAGCTACATAATGAAAAGGGCATTGTACTATATTATTGGCCCTATTAGGAAGGAAGAGAGAGAGAGATAACTTCAATGGATCTAGAAGATATGCACTGCTGGTCAGTCAGGTTATATAAAAGGAATTCTTAACAGCACACACATGGTGATAAAAGGAGAGTTAATTGTGAGTCAGGGTGCCCAGATTCCTAATGCAGAGATAACTTTTAGAGGGATGTCACCTATGTGGTATGAATATGGGTGCCCATGTTTACCAAACAGCATAATGTTGCATTTCAAAGAATTTAGTGTTAGGCCCTTCTGTAGAACCATGAAGGCAGCTGGAGCTTGACAGGTCTGATTTTGTAGGCACCAGTAAATCTGGTCAGTCACAAGCCAGTGATGTCGACCTTGACACCAGAAAAGTAAATACAAAAGATGAGAAGTCTCAGCACTGATTCTGGGGATGCTGCTGGTAACTACAATTTTTTTTTTTGACAGCATACCTCCAGCTCTAACAGATTAGGGTCTGTCTGTAAGCAATTTGTCTACCTAGTGCATGACGTGTGTTTGTATTTAAATGGACTGGTTTATCAATAATGACAGTGTGTAATATGGTGTCAAAGGCTTTGGTTAAGGTCTAAGTAGGCAGTATGAATTGATTTGCCCAGGTTTAATGCTGTGGGGACTTGTACAAAAAAGTCCAGCATGTTTAACTGCCATAATCACAGAGCTGCTGATGGGGGAGGAGGAGCAGGGGTACTATTTCTGTTTGCATAAAGCAGTCTACAGGTACTTTTAATTTTTTTTAACTCTTACATTAACATGCCATAGTGAAATAAGAATATCGAATACTGTGTTAAACGTTACATCAACATGTTCTTTACAGCTGTATATTTGTGGATACAGGTATACTGGCACATCAGTGTTGCACCATTCTGACAGGGGGTATCATACAGTTAGTGAGGTGGGCATTTTTACAGTCAGTATTGACCAGTGACATCTTAGTATAGGCAAGCTCTATCTTCATACTGGGGACTTTCAAGGTGGACAATTAATGCATTTTAGCCAAGCAAAGCAATACTTGTCTATTCAGTGCATGTAGTTTGATGCAATGTGGGGTTATGAACATGGACGCCTTGCAATAAACAACCTGACTTTTACTTGAAAAACTGCCATAGGAACTTTGAAAATCACTAAGTTGCAGCCAAGTCAGGCAGACAAAGCCTCAATTTAATGTTTTGATCTGAACAGTTGAACCACAATACCACATAAAACTCATACATGCCACATTGTAAAGTGTGGACGAAACAAAATAAGTGGAAGCAGAAGCTCAATTTGACCAGCTGGAGTCGGGCTTAATTATGAAGGGAGGAAAGTGGCTTCCAAGAAGTTGTAAACATTATTTATTACATAACAAGTGGGATAAGTATGAGGGGTATCACACTGACAAACTTGTGGTGGACAGACAGGGAGATGTGGACCATCTTCCTCTTTTGACTACAATAATGTGATCAGTGACCTTTGCAGGTGTGTGACTCGAACTGCAATCTGATTCATAGTCAGATGGCTTAATCATTAGGCCAAATAGATAACCTTAAAATTGTGCTGATGACAATGGCAGGACTTAAACCTACAGTCTTTTTATTTGAACTGAAATGTAATTCTACACACACAGTCACAGATTTAACCTCCTCACCTGACCGGTAAATCAAAAAGAAAAACGGTATGCTATACAGAAATTCCTTTACATCAGGTCAGACCAACAGCTGCTTAGTTTAAGCCCACACAGCCATACTGATTAAAGTCTTCTGTTTGCCTTCTGCATTTAATAATGTTGTGGGCTTACTGTCTGAAAAAAATCAATGACACACAATAAGCATAGATAGAATGGTCACTTATGACGGAAAAATATGGTATTATACTGGGCTGTTTCTCTTAAAAAGGAAAAGGAGAGAGTATTTAAACTGAAGAAATACCAACAGGGATATATATGTGAAAGTCACAGGATGTAGATAAAAACTGAATGGACTTAAAGCAAAAACAAAACAGTGAATGGTCCCTACATACTGAGTTACTAGTGGGTCAGGCAATGTGGAAGGTACAGTTGTGTACACTTACCACAAATGTACTTGTTCAAGTGTATTCACTGTTGCAGTCATCACATTTGGGTTATCTGCCTGCAGGTAACCCTCAGTCGGCCCAAATACCAGTGTCTTAGTATTTCTGCATCGGTTGCTGTCACTCCAGGACTGACGTCAGGTAGTCAGGGGGAAAAAAAACAGGCAGCCGACGCCATTACATCAATTTTTCTTGCCCCAAATGTCAGGAGCCCCCCAAACAGGGAGCTAAGTTATGGTGGAAAAACCACCACCAGTAAAAAGTAAATACCAATAGCCCTGCAAAGGGTGAGTAAAAGAGACAGAGGAGGAGAGAGAGAGAAACAAGGAGGCTGGAGGGTGGGAAACCAGGACTGCAACAGTGAATACACTCTAACATCTACATTTATGGTAAGTGTACACAACTGTACTATGTTCTTCGTGTTTCACTCTTGCAGTCATTACATTTGGGTAGAATCTCAAAGCTATGGTGGGTGGCTGGAGCTAAATAGCATTAGGTGCGCCTATAAGGCCCTGCAGAACTGCAGTGGCAAAGCCTGCCCTGGACTTAGAATAGAGAGGCAAATGATAATGCTTTGTAAAGGTGTGAACAGAACTCCAAGTAGCAGCCTCTAGAATGTCCTTTGTTGGTACTCCTCTGAGAAAGGCTGCTGAAGTAGCTGCAGCTCTGGTGGAATGAGACCTAATGCCCTTGGGCACAGGTTTACCATGGTGTAAGTAGCAGAAACGAATGCAGTGGCTTATCCACTTTGAAATAGTCTGCTTTGAAATAGCCTTTCCTTCTGATCTTGCAGCATACGCCACTAGTAATTGCTCAGTTTTTCTTAAAGCTTTAGTCCTGCTCAAGTAGAATCTTAGCTGTCCGTGCACGTCCAAGGAATGCAGAATTCTTTCCCCCTTGTTCTCCGGATTTGGATAAAAGGTTGGCAGATGAATAGTCTGGTTAAGAGCCACACTGGAAACCACCTTAGTCATAAATGTAGGATTTATTCTCAGAGACACCCTGTATGGGTAAAATATGATAAAAGGCTCTACACAGCCATGAGGGCCTGTAGCTCTGAAACTCTTCTTGCTGAAGTGATTGCTAGTAGCAGAGCTGCTTTCCATGACAAGAACTTTATATCAGCGGTAGCAGCTGGTTCAAATGGAGGCAGGGTGAGCTTTTCCAACTCATAATTGAGGTCCCATGCAGGTATTGGTGATGATCTAGGAGGCCTTAAACTTTTGGCTCCTCTAAGATACTGTTTTAGTAAAGGATGAGAAACGATTGGTGGCTCTGTATTGTAATGAGCCGAAATGGCAGAGGCATGAATTTTAATTGATGAAAAAGATAGGTCCTTGTCAAGCATCTCAGTTAAATATTGTAATATCTGAGGAATATTTGGTTCTGCTGTATCAGTTCCTTGTGCTTGATTCCAAGCACAGAATCTCTTCCATTTATCAGCATAAGATTTTCTAGTACTAGGCCTTCTGGCTTCCAAAATGACATCCATCAAAGCTTTAATGAGAGGTGATGCTTGTATAACTACATGATCAGTCATGCTGCCAGGTTCAGTGTCTGGAGTTGATTGTGCAGGATCGGATTGTTTTGCTGGGACAATAGTTGAGGTCTTTGAGGTAAGGTCCAAGCTGGGTATTGAGACAACTTCCTTATGACTGGGTACCAGTATTGGTGGGGCCAGTCCGGAGCAATTAGTATAATCTTTGGTTTCTCGTCTGACTTTTAGGAGGACCTTGGGAAGAAGAGGCAGAGGAGGAAAGGCATAAACTGATAGGTTCTTCCAACTGAAGGATAGTGCGTCCACTTTCCATGCTTGTCTGTGATAAGTCCTTGTGTAGAATCTTTTCAATTGATAATTTTGAGGAGAGGCAAATAGATCTATGTCTGGGCTCCCCCATTTCTTTATCATGCTCCCCCATTTCTTTGTTATCATGCTGAAGACTTGCGGATCTAGTTTCCACTCATGAGGATCCATAAGGTTTCTGCTTAAATCGTCTGCCAGAGTATTTTCCTGGCAGGAATTGAGCTTGAAGATGTATTTGGTAAGTCAAAGCTGTGTCCCACAGTGTCATGGCTAATCTGCAAAGGGGGTATGAGTGTGTGCTCCCCTGCATGTTTATATACCACATGACCGTGGTGTTGTCCGTCTTTATCAGTAATTGTCCTGGATGAAGTCCTTGAAGGCTGTTAGGGCATTTTTGAACAGCTAGCATCTCTTTCTGGTTGATATGTAGATGCATTTGTTTTGAGGCCCATATGCCCTGAATGCATCTTCCCGTCATGTGGGTCCCTCAGGCATAATCTGTTGCGTCTGTTTTTAAGGTTTGGCTGGCAGGGGGTAAAGTGATGGTCAGTTCCATGTTTTGGTGACATGCCTTTGCCCACCAAAGAAACTCCTGCTGCAGGCAGGGAATGAGAGGAATCATTGTTTCTAGACTGCAACAATGTTGACTCCATAAACTTTTTAGTTACCATTTCAGTTTCCTCATATGCAGTCTTGCATATGGAATCAGTAGGAAGCAGGATGCCATGAAGCCCAAAGCCTGCAGAATTTGTCTTGCACATAACTGGGTTTTTGTTGCCATCAGTTTGAAGTAAGTAGTCAGTTGCCTTTGCTCGTCTGGCATGAGGTAAGCCATCTGGGCAGTTGTATTCAAGCTTGCACCCAGGAATGTTATCTTTTGAGAGGGTACCAGTTCTGATTTCTTTTCATTTACTGTGTACCCTAGGCATGTTAGAAGCCTTTTCACAAACGCCAGGTGTTGAAGAAGAATGTCCTTGTTCTCTGCTTGAATGAGACAGTCGTCCAAGTAAGGATATATTTGAATACTTCTTTGCCTGCAAAATGCAATTACTGGTGCCAGGCATTTTGTAAAGACCCTGGGCGCAGTAGATAAGCAAAAGGGCAGTGCAGAGAATTGGTAATGCATTAAGCCAGCCTTGAATCTGAAGTTTCTTCTGCACGATTGTCTTATTGGGACATGCAGGTATGCCTCTTTTAGGTCTAATGTCACCGGCCAAGCATTGTTGCCCAGCATGGGCAGAAGCTGCTGCAAAGTCAGCATTTTGAATTTTGGAATGTCCAGGTATGTGTTCAAAATCGATAAATCCAGTATTGGCCGCCAGGCCTTGTCCTTTCTGGGTACCAAGAACAGTCTTGAGTAAAAACCTTGTCCTTTTTCCTGTTCTGGTACTGGCTGAATGGCCCCCATATCCATGAGGGATGTAACCTATTTCTGTGCCTCTGCTCATTGATGTTTTGGCAGATCTGGCCAACCGTTGGCAGAGTATGGAAATGGAATCTGTATCCCTGTGATACTATGTTTAGCACCCACTTGTCCTGGGTTATTAACTGCCAATTTTGAGCAAAAAGTGCCAATTTTCCCCCTAAGGGTGCTGGCAAAAGATAAGTGCTTGGTGCAGGTAGAGGGAAGTCATTGGGACTGTTTTCTGTGGGTTTGTGCTTTATCACCTCCAGATTTGGAGGTAGAAGCGCCCCATTGCTTTGACCTGTATGAATCTTGCGCCTGGTATCTTTAACCCTTAGGGCGTCTGGATTTGCCCCTTTGAGCTCTGTCTGACACAGGAAAGGACCAATTTTTTGTAGGCCAATGTCTACTGAATCTTGGTGGCTGCACTTGTAAGAAGTCTTTTACAGTTTGCATAGACTTAGCTTTGTCTTCCATTTTCTTTAAAACCTCTTCTGCCTTAATTCCAAACAGAGTATCATACTGTAAAGGTGCATCTAACAATTTAGCTTTAACATGATCAGGCAAATTTTGTTCCTTTAGCCAGGAATGCCTCCTAATCACAGATCCAGTAACTGCGGCCCTGTAGGAGGCCTCTAAGGAATCAAAACCACATTGCAAGGTATGCTTTCCAACCTGTTCAGCTGCATGTAATAATTCCTGCATTTCTTTATTTTCTGCACATTCAGAAATCAACATCATTTTCTGCTTTAGCAATCCCATAACATGTTGTTGATACTTGAGCATATGAAATTGACAGTTTAAGGCCCTTATTGCCAAGGTAGCAGATGTATAAACCTTTTTCCCCATCTATCCAGTGCTCTTGAATCTCTGTCAGAGGGGGTAGGGTTTTTTGCTGTTGAGGCCTTAACTCCCTTTGGACCCTGTGAAACAGTTTCAGGATCAGCAGCAGGGTTTCTAAAAAGAATTTATGCGAGCCAGGGACCCTGTAATATCTGTCAGGCTTGCTGGGAGCCGGAGGTAAGGAGTCAGGGGTCAAGCTTGACTCCGAAAAAGTACAGTTTTGTACCTACCATAAATGTAGATGTTCGAGTGCTAATACAGCTGCAGTCATAACAGATGGGTTCTCCTGCCGTCAGGCAGGTCCTCGTTCGGCCGAATTCCAAAGTCTAGGTCCGGCATCGGTTGTCGTCGCCTCTTCCCTGACGTCAGTGTGACAGGGGTATAAAAGAACCAGCCGACGCCATTTTCTTCAGTTTTTCTTGCCCCAGATGTCAGGTGCCCCCAGAAAGAAGGCAATACATAAAATTATGTAATAATGCAATGCAATACAATCAAAGACCAGTAGTTGCAAGCAAATACACCATAAAAGAATACCCCTAGAGTGGAAGGAGGGAGGGAAACCTGGACTGCAGCTGTATTAGCACTCGAACATCTACATTTATGGTAGGTACAAAACTGTACTATGTTCATTGTGCATACAGCTGCAGTCATAACAGATGGGTAGAATCCCAAAGCTAAGAAAGGGGTGGTAGGCACTAGGTGGAGCTAGGAGGAGCCAAAATGCCCTGCAAGACTGCAGTGGCAAAGCCTGCTCTAGATTTGGAGTATAACGGTAGGTTGCAGTGCTTGGAGAAGGTATGCACAGAACTCCAAGTGGCTGCTTCTAAAATTTCCTTGGTAGGAACTCCTCTGAGAAAGGCTGCAGAGGTGGCTGTGGCCCTGGTCGAATGAGTTCTAATGCCTGTAGGTACAGTTTTGCCATGAAAGGAATAGCAAAAGCGTATGCAGTGGGCTATCCATTTTGAGATTGTCTGTTTGGATATTGACTTTCCTTGAGCTCCTACCGCATAGGCCACAAAAAGCTGTTCTGATTTTCTGAAAGGTTTTGTTCTGTCCAAATAATAACGCAGTTGTCTGTGGATGTCCAAGGAATGCAGTAATCTCTCCCCTTTGTTTTGAGGATTAGGATAAAAAGTAGGTAAATGTATGGCCTGATTTAAAGCTACCCTGGATACCACTTTAGGTATAAAGGACAGGTTGGTACGTAATGAAACTCTGTCCTGATGGAAGATGATAAAAGGCTGGACAGCCATAAGAGCCTGTAGTTCTGAAACTCTACGAGCTGAAGTGATAGCCAGAAGGAAAGCTGTTTTCCAGGACAAATATTGTAAATCTGATGAGGCAGCTGGCTCAAAAGGAGACAAAGTCAGTTTTTCCAGAATGAAATTAAGATCCCAAGCAGGTATTGGTTGTTTTCTTGGAGGTCTTAAATTCTTAGCCCCTCTGAGGAACTGTCTTAATAGAGGGTGAGAGAATAAAGGTGGATCAGTGTTGTATTCTGCAGAAATGGCTGAGGCATGGATTTTGATGGAGGAGAACGAAAGTTCACCGCTTAGCAGTTCAGCCAAATATTGTAGTATTTGAGGTAAATTCAGTTTTCCAGGATTCTGGCCCTTTTTCTCATTCCAAACACAAAAACGTTTCCATTTTGCAGAGTAAGCTTTTCTAGTTGATGGCCTTCTGGCCTCCAAAATGACATCCTGCACCTCCTTGGAGAGCAGGGCCTGCTGCGATGCTAAGGAATCTTCCATGCGGCTAGATTGAGTGTTTTCAGCTGACTGTGAAGAGTTTTGAAGCTGTGCTGAGTCAAAAGAAGAGGCATTAGAGGCAGGGTCCATGGTGGGGAATGCGTCAGGCTCCTCAGGAGTGGGTACCAGTGTTGCCTTGGCCAGTCTGGAGCAATGAGTATCATCTTTGGTCTGTCTGCTCTGGTCTTCAATAGGACTTTGGGCAGCAGAGGAAGAGGTGAGAAGGCATAAACTGTCATTGATGTCCAACTGAAAGAGAGAGCGTCCACTCTCCAGGCCTTTGGATGGAAGATCCTTGAGCAGAATTTTGTCAATTGATGATTTTTGTTGAAGGCAAAGAGATCTATGTCTGGCCTTCCCCATTCTTGGATTAGTTCTGTAAAAACTTTTGGATGCAACTTCCATTCGTGTGGATCTGTCATATTCCTGCTTAGGTTGTCTGCCAGCATATTTTCCTTGCCTGGCAAGTACTGTGCTTGTAGTTCCATTTGTAAGTCCATGGCCATGTTCCAAAGTGACATGGCCAGTCTGCATAGGGGATAAGAATGTGTTCCTCCCTGCTTGTTTATGTACCACATAACTGTGGTGTTGTCTGTTCTTATCAATAGCTGGCCTGGTTGTAGAAGGTCCTTGAAAGCTATAACAGCATTTATCACTGCTAGCATTTCTTTTCGATTGATGTGAAGGTGCTTTTCTTTTTGGGTCCATTTGCCCTGAATGCACCGGTCTGTCATGTGCGCCCCCCAGGCGTAGTCCGAGCGCTGTTGTGATGACTTGATTTGCTTGAGGCTTGCTGAATGGAAGACCTGTGTTTGTTTGGCATGCTTGAGCCCACCACAGAAATTCCTTTTGCAGACATGGAATTAGTGGTATTATTGTTTCCAAACTGTGGCTGTGTTGAGACCATATGTTTTTTAGGTACCATTGTAGTTTTCTCATATGCAGCTTTGCACATGAGATTAGTAAGATGCAAGATGCCATGAATCCCAGAGCCTGCAGGATTTTCCTTGCAGTCAGCCTGGTGCAATTTGCCAGTGTTCTGAAATATTGAATTAGTTGCCCCTGCTTCTCTGGCGTGAGGTAGGCCATCTGGGTGTTTGTGTCCAAATTGGCACCCAGGAAAAATTATCTTCCAAGAGGGTATTAGTCTTGATTTCTCTTTGTTGACTGTGTATCCTAGAGAGTTTAATAACATTATTACATAAGCCAGATGTTTCAGAAGAATGTGCTTGCTGTCCGCTTGGATCAGGCAGTCGTCCAAATAAGGGTATATTTGTATCCCTTGAACTCTGCAGTAGGCAATTACTGATGCCAGGCATTTCGTGAATACTCTGGGCGCAGTAGATAAACCAAAGGGCAATGCAGAGAATTGATAATGGGTTGAACCTGCAAGAAATCTGAGGTATCTTCTGCAATTTTGTCTGACTGGGACATGCAGGTATGCCTCCTTGAGGTCCAATGTTACCAGCCAAGACTCCTTGCCCAGCATGGGAAGAAGTTGCTGTAGAGTGAGCATCTTGAATTTTGGTGCAGTAGGAATGTGTTTAGGATGGAAAGATCCAAAATAGGTCTCCAATCTTTTCCCTTCCTTGGCACCAGAAATAGCCTGGAATAAAAACCTTGACCTTGTTCGTGTGCAGGTACCTCTTGAACAGCTTTCATGTTTATAAGACCTGAAATTTGCTTTTGTGCCTCTGCCCTTTGATTGAGTGGCAGGTTTGGCATACCTTTCATTTTTGGAAGGGTATGAAAATGGAATTTGTAGCCTCTGTTTATAATGTTTAGGATCCATTTGTCCTTTGTGACAATATGCCAATTTTTTGAGAATAGTGCCAGCTTTCCTCCTAAGGGGGCTGCCATTTGAGACCTGGTTGGCATGCAAAGGGGAAAGTCATTGGTTTTGCTTTCTGAAAGATTGCGAGTTGTCCTCACCACCTCTTTGTGTAGGAGCTTGCCATTGTCTGCCTCTGTACGAGCCTTGTGTTTGTCCTCTGCCCCTCGGGTGCCTGTATCTGCCTCTTTGGAGTCTGTCTGTGGCAGGAAAGGACCAATTTTTGGAAGGCCAATTTCTACTAAAACGTGGGGGTTGAACCTGCAGAAATTCTTTCACAGTTTGCATTGATTTAGCCTTTTCCTCCATTTTCCGTAATACTTCCTCAGCATTTGCCCCAAATAGTACATCCTTTTGCAGAGGGGCGTCTAGTAATTTTGCTTTGACATGATCAGGCAAGGCTTGTTCCTTGAGCCAGGCATGCCTATGTATGACTGAGCCTGTAACAGCAGCTCTACATGAGGCCTCTAGAGCATCACAACCACATTGTAAGGTATGTTTACCCACTTGTTCTGCACTATGCATCAAATCCTGCAACTCCTTCATGTCTGGTTGTTCAGGTTGTGACATTTTACTTTTCAATTGAGATAACAGAAACTGTTGGTATTTTAGCATATGAAACTGACAGTTTAAGGCCCTCATGGATAAGGTAGCCGAGGTATATACCTTTTTTCCCCACCTTTCTAAGGATCTGGAATCTCTCTCGGAAGGCAATGGGTTTTTGGCAACGGAGGCCTTCACTCCCTTGGGCCCCTGTGAGATGGTTTCTAGGTCAGCAGCATGGCTTTTGTATAGAAATTGGTGTGAGTCAGGAACCCTGTAGTACCTGCCAGGCTTAACTGGAGCTGGAAGAAGAGAGTCCGGGTTAAGGCAGGCCTGAGTAAACCTCATCTAGGATGTCCAGGACAGGAGGTATAGCCAGAGGCCTGTGCTGGGGTAACAAAAGAAATTCCCTGAGCCTTTTCTTGGAATCTGAATAATCCTGGCCTTCCCAGTGAAAGTGTTCCCTTAAGGTATGCAGAGTTTCACCAAATGAGTAATCCTCAGGGGGGGATACAGAAGGAATAGATTCCTCTGCATCAGAGTCTTCAAAAGGGGAGTAAGACTGTTCCTGATAATCAGAGTGCTCTGAAATAATGGAGCCCTGATCAGAGGAGGGGGACTCTTCCTCCACTCTGGATCTTTTGTCCGGAGGTGGCTGAGAATCTCTGATTAGAGTAATTAAATCCTCAGCCATTTTAAGCATCTGTTTCTTAGGCATGGGGCCTGGAGATGGGCCCTGCGTAGCTGGTCTCTTAGGGTGCATGGTAGCTTTAGACTTGGTGAAAGCCTTGATGGAGAAAGAAGAGGAAGGTCTGAAGACACCTTGAGTGGAGGTGGACCTATCCACATTCTGTGTTTCAACGCCAAGCGTGGCTTTGGTATCTGTAGTCAGGGTGTGGGCCGAGGAGCCTGCGACCTCGGGTACAGGAGACACCGCCAAAGATGTGTCGTCGGTAATCAGGGGCTGCGTAGGTGCCTCGCTGAGAACCGGACCACGTGTAGTCGGCTTTGGCGTGGTGTCGGTAGAGGCCATGGACCTCGAGTGTCGGTCCTTGTCTTTGCGTTTTTTAGACAAAACCGGAGTTGGAGTATCCGACGACATAGTATAGTTAAATGCTTTCCCAAAATAATGCTGGGCGAACTCTGCCTGACGCTTAATAGTGCGTTTGTTGAAAGTAGCACAAAAGCGACAGACCGAGATGTCGTGGTCTGGGCCTAAACAAGGTATACAGAGGGAATGGAATTCCTTATGCGGTATTTGCTTCCCACAGGGAATACAATTATTAACTTTGTCTAACATCGGTCTGAGGCAAGAAAAAGTTTCCCCAATGAGGTACTAAGCTTTTAAGAAGACTTCGGTTCCAAATTTTTTGTAATCTCAGGAGCTGGCCGACCGGCACTTGCGAACTGCTTCTGCTTCGGGCACCGCGCGGCAAGAAAGACTGAAGAAAATGGTGTCGGCTGGTTCTACTATACCCCTGTCACACTGACGTCAGGGAAGAGGCGACGACAACCGACGCCAGACCTAGACTTTGGAATTCGGCCGAACGAGGACCCTCCTGACGGCAGGAGAACCCATCTGTTATGACTGCAGCTGTATGCACGATGAACATCACATCATCCACAATGTCTAAAACAGGGGGTATGGCTAAAGTCTTGTGTTGAGGGAGAAGAAGGAACTCCCCGAGCCTCTTTTTTGATTCTGAGAAATCTTGACTCTCCTAGTGAAAATGCTCCCTCAAAGTATGCAAGGTTTCTCCAAATGAATAATCCTCAGGAGGTGATGCAGACGGTATAGACTCCTCTGCATCTGAATCCTCATAGGGAGGTATAGATAATTCCTGATCAGAAGAGGAATCAGAAGAAATAGAAAAGTACAGTTTTGTACCTACCATAAATGTAGATGTCCGATAGGCATGCATCTGCAGTCCTTACAAATGGGTTGTCCTGTCGTCAGGCAGCCCTTCGGTCGGCCGGATTCCAAAGTCTGGGTCTAGCCTCGGCTGGTGTCGCACTTCACACGACGTCATAGCTGCAGTTATTCGGGTATAAAGGCATCAGCCGACGCCATTTTCCTCAGTGTTTCTTGCCCCAGATGCCAGGAGCCCTCTAGGAAGGCTAAATTTGGATAAATGCAAATGGTTCCAAACAGTAGAGAGCAAATAAAAAATAAGCATGTATGTACATATGTACATATATACAAACAAATACACCATAATAGATTCCCCCAGCTAGCTACAAGATGGGCAAATACCCTAGGAGTACCACAGAGGGGAAGGAGGGTGGGTAATCCTGACTGCAGATGCATGCCTATCGGACATCTACATTTATGGTAGGTACAAAACTGTACTATGTCCTTCAAAGATGCATCTGCAGTCCTTACAAATGGGTAGAATACCATAGCCAAACTGGGGGAGGAGGAGAAATAAGATTATGGTGTAGTTAAGATCCCTTGCAAAACAGCAGTGGCAAAACCTGCTCGGGATCTGGAGTATAAGGGTAAATTATAATGCTTGGCAAATGTATGCACGGAGCTCCAAGTAGCAGCCTCTAAAATGTCTTTGGTAGCCACTCCTCGTAAAAAAGCTGTGGTAGTGGCTGTAGCCCTTGTAGAGTGAGGCCTGATGTTTTCTGGAGTTTTCTTCCCATGGTAGGAGTAACAAAATCTAATGCAATTTCCTATCCACTTAGAGATTGTCTGCTTTGAAATTGCTTTTCCTTCCATTCCTGTTGCATATGCTACTAGTAGCTGGTCAGTTTTTCTATTGTTCTTGGTCCCGTCCAGGTAGTAACGTAATTGTCTATGTACATCCAAGGTATGCAACAGTCTTTCTCCCCTGTTCTGTGGGTTGGGGAAGAATGTAGGCAGGTGGATAGCTTGATTTAAAGATACCCTGGAGACCACCTTTGGCATAAAAGTAGGATTAGTTCTCATGGACACTCTATCTTGATGGAAGATCAGGAAGGGCTGTACTGCCATTAAAGCCTGTAGTTCAGATACCCTTCTTGCTGAAGTGATTGCAAGCAGGAAAGCAGTTTTCCATGATAAGTACTGTAATTCTGCTGTTGCTGCTGGCTCGAAAGGAGGAAGTGTCAACTTTTCTAGCACAAAATTCAAGTCCCATGCTGGCAATGGTGGCTTCCTAGGTGGTTTTACATTTTTAATTCCTCTCAGAAACTGCCTGAGCAGAGGATGTGAGAAGACTGGAGGATCCAAGTTGTATTCTGCTGAAATAGCTGATGCATGAATCTTAATGGAGGAATAGGACAGGCCATTGTGGAAGAGCTCTGCCAAGTATTCCAGGATGTTAGCTATGTTTACCATTGACACATTCTCTCCTTTTGCAGTACTCCAAATGAGATATCTTTTCCATTTTGCTGAATAATTTTTTCTTGTTGAGGGTCTGCAAGCCTCCAAGATAATGTCTTTAACCCTTTGAGATAAATCTGGGTTCTTTGGTCTTATGCAATGTTCCAGGCAGCCAGCTGCAGTGTTTTCAGGTTTGGATGCAGGGTTTTGAAGTTGTTCTGTGTTAACAGCAAGGGAACTAGGGGCAGAGGCCATATTTGTTCCCGAGACATACTCCTCAGTAATGGGTACTGAAAATAAGGCTAGCTTCCCGCCTAAGGGTGCTTCTAGCTGTTCCCTGGTAGGCGGTGCCAGAGCCAAGTCACTGTGATTGTCCTGTGGAAGTGGTGGTGGCTGGATCTGTGGCTGTACCTCGCTGGTTGTTAGCCTGCCACTGACGTCCCCTGTAGGCACCTCTGGATTGACCTCTGCCTCTTGAGCGTCTATTCCTGCCTCTCGGAGCTCTGGAGGTGTCTGGAAAGGACCAATTCTTGGAAGGCCAGTTCCTGCTAAACCTTGGAGGCTGGACCTGCAAGAAATCCTTGACTGTCTGGACAGATTTTGCTTTCTCTTCCACCTTCTTCAGCACCTGCTGTGCAGGGGAGCCAAACAAATTGAGCTTATCCATGGGAGCATCTAGGAGCTTTGATTTAACATGGTCTGGTAAGGACTGCTCTTTTAACCATGCATGTCTTCTGACCACTGTGCCAGTCATGGCTGATCTAAAGGAAGCCTCCAGTGCATCATAGCCGCATTTTAAGGAATGATTACTGACCTGCTGAATGTTATGTACCATTTCCTGTACAGATTTTTTGTCTAATGGTTCATCCGAGGACAGGTTTTAGTTAACTGGTCTAACATAAATTCCTGATACTGAATCATGTGGAATTGACAGTTCAAGGCCCTAGCTGAAAGAGTAGCAGAAGTGTAAACCTTTTACCCCATCTCTAAGGCCCTAGATTCCCTTTCAGAGGGGAGGGTTTTTTTGGCAGAGGTAGCTGCTACAGCCTTGGGTCCCTGGGAGATAGTTTCTGGGTCTGCAAAAGGGGCCTTATACAAATGATAATGTGTGTCCGGAACCCTGTAGTACCTATCGGGCTTAGCAGGGGCCGGAGGAAGAGAATCAGGAGCAGTACAAGCATCATTAAATGCATCATCCACAACAGTAAGTACAGGAGGAATGGCTAAAGGCCTATGCTGTGGCAAATGCAAAAAGATTCTAAGCCTTTTCCTAGAGTCTGAGAAATCCTGGCCCTGCCATTGAAATTGTTCCCTCATAGCATGCAAGGTTTCCCCAAAAGAAAATTCCTCAGGCGGAGAGGCAGAAGGAATGGACTCTTCTGCATCAGAGTCCTCATAAGGAGAAAAAGGGCCCTCTGGAGGGTTTGAATTATCTGATTCATCAGAGGAGTCATCAGAAGAAACTGGCTCAGGGGGCTCTACTCTAGTCCTCTTCGCTGGAGGTGGGTGAGAGGCCCTGTCTGGATGTGGTTGGGATCCCCGGATCAAAGAAATGAGATCCTCTGCTAGAGTAAGCATTTGTGAACTAGAGCTAGGCCTGTGAGAGGGGGCCTTAGCAGGCACAGTCTTGGTAGTTTTTGCTGCTTTAGCCCTGGCAAAGGCCTTAATCGACACGGATGCAGGTGGCCTAGCAGCTCCACGTGCAGGGGTAGAAATATCCAAAGGGATTGTATCAGATAAATCCTGTGAACCTGCAAGAGCGGGTGGGATTTCAGTAGCAGATTCAGCCAAGCTGGATGAGGCCTTGGTAGAAGGCAAGCTTTCGGCCGAAGGAAGAACCGTAGACTCGGTTTCAGCCGAAACCGAGACACTCGCGGTTGGCTTAACCGCGGTTTCGGCCGAAACTGCGGACCGCGAGTGTCGGTCCTTTTCCTTGCGCTTTTTAGAAATTTGCGTAGTCGGAGTATCCGACGGCATAATGTAAGCAAAAGCGGAGCCGAAAAACTCTTCAGCAAATTCCGACCGACGTCTAAGCGTCCGTCGGTTGAAAGAAGCACAGGCTAGACAAGCTGCTACGTCGTAATCTCTGGTTCTGACCGACCGGCACTTGCGAACAGCTTCTGCTTCGGGCGCCAAGCGGCAAGAAAGACTGAGGAAAATGGCGTCGGCTGATGCCTTTATACCCGAATAACTGCAGCTATGACGTCGGGTGAAGTGCGACACCAGCCGAGGCCAGACCCAGACTTTGGAATCCGGCCGACCAAAGGGCTGCCTGACGACAGGACAACCCATTTGTAAGGACTGCAGATGCATCCTTGAAGGACATCCTGATCTGAAGATTCATAATCAGTGTCTTGCCCAGGCCTCTTATCTGGAGGGGGATGGGTACCCCTAATCAAGGTAATAAGGTCTTCAGCCATTTTGATCATCTGTTTTTTTAGGCATAGAGGCCTGTGCACGTGGCTCATGAGTCATTTTTTTTTAGTTTTAGAAGTTGCTTTTGTCTTTGGTTTTGCAGCTGTTGTCAGTTTGATATACAAATGTTGAGGTCTGAATACACCCTCAGAAGCCGGTGCCTGCTCAGCGGCTCCGGACCCATCCGAGGGAGATACATCCGTCGGTCCAATACCTTGAGTATCTCGCGGCATGCCGGACTCCACATGGGTGTCGGTAGAGGCCTGCGACTCGAAAGTAGCGGGTATCAGGCGCTGCAAATGCGCCTCACTGAGTACCAGCGAACCGGCAACTGGCTTAGGAGAAGCTTTGTCATCGGTTTTGGATCTCGACTGCCTTTCTCTGTCCTTTTCTTTGCTTTTTTAAGTACTCTGTAGTCTGATTGCTATCTGACGACATTTCTGGGTAGTTAAATCTGTTTCCAAAATACTTTGAGGCAAAAATATACAGACCCTTAATAGTGCGTTGGTTAAATCTAGCAAAAAACCGACAACCAGGCACTTCGTGATCAGGGCCTAGGCAAGGAATACAGTATAAATGGAAATCCTTATGAGGTATTTGCTTCCCACAAGTAATACAATTAACTTTTTCTGACATCGGTATGGAGCAAGAAAAAAAGTTTCCCCAACGGGGTACTTCACTTTAGTGAAGACTTCGGGTCTGAAATTCAAACTCGAATATTTCAGTAGTCAGCCGACTGGCACTTGCGAAATGCTTCTGCTTCGGGCACCGCGCGGCAAGAAAGACTAAAGAAAATGGCGTTGGCTGCATGTTTTATACCCCTGACGACCTGATGTCATGGAAGAAGAGACAGCAACCGAAGTAGGACACAAGACTTTGGAATTCAGGCCGACTGAGGGCAACCTGCCAGCAGATTACCCACATGTAATGACTGCAACAGTGAAACACGAAGAACATCATAAACTAAATCAGAGCTGACGCATTCACAGTGATTTAATAGTATAAGAAACGTGCCAACTAAAATGTCATGACAACTTGGAGAAGGCTTCCATTCACAAGAAAGAAACTACAGGGAGCAGATACAGAATAGGTTACTATAGCATGTAAATGGCCCAAGGCCATAAATCACAGGCACATTTCCTGTAGTTTATCAATACAAATACCCTTGACCAGACAGTGCACACACCCACCAGAGAAGTTCAAACATACCGAACTGGTACACACTGATATGGGAGAGCACTGCAACCCCCACTCCCCCAGTGTCACGTCCTCATTGGTGCAGTCAGACTACAAAACTATCTCCTTAGAAATAAAAATCAACTCAGTAAACCCTGTACTATTCCAAAGCCAACTACATACAATTAAGAGACAGCTTGTCAAAACTCTATGTCCCTCTCAACCCTGAGTTCACAGCAAGTTATGTGGAACTGTTCACAGGGACCCAGTACAACCACATAAATGGCTCTATAGAGGCTGCTGTACCTACTAGAAGTAAGCTTAAAAACAAACCACACTGGTTAAATAATAATAACCTTAATAGGGTATATAACCAAAAGAAAAAAGTCATGGCTAAAATCAGGAAGATCAACTCCTTTAATGACAGGAGTTCTCTAAACTAAACCAGAAACTAAGATGACAAAGTCCAATAAGGCCAGTTATGAGGTCAAGACAGCCTCAAAGGCTAAAGACAACCATAAGGTCTTCTACATCTGTCCAAAACCTCAAAGGCAGCACACATCAGTGTGCCATACTGGTGGCCATTGGTGCCACCTTCACTGAGCAGAGTGACATAGTAAAGCTCCTGGCTGACAAATTCAGGTCAAATACACCCCAACTCCCCTCTGCATCCCCCATGAAATACCTACTAGCATAACTCCACTCCAACTAATAACAGGTAGCAGGTCCTGGTGGTGCTTGCCAAAGCTAAAAATACAGCCTCAGTGATCCCCGACAATATCCTGGGATGCCTCCTAAATACCTTAAAACATGACCCATCAGAATCACTTAAGTCACTTTTCAACTACAGCCTCAAAACAGGCTTTGTACCATGAGAATGGAGGACTACATCTGTACCCTGCTTCACAAGGGTGGACCATCAACCGACCACGAAAACTAGAGACCTACAAGTCTGACTACTTTAATATGCAAAGCCATGGAACAAATTAATGGAAATGATCAACACAGACATAGACAACCATCAGACACTAGACCCAAACCAGTCTGGCTTTGTCAAGAGAAGGTCACACCTTCTAATCCTGGTGGACTTCTTTGAAAAGGTCACCAAGGCAATGGATGAGGGCTAAATGGTGCATACTGCCTACCTGAACATGGCTAATCCACTTGGATAAAGTTGACAAATTCAACAAATTGGTCATAAACTGCTATATAACTCACCGGATTGTCAACTGGCTCAGACAGGATCTAGGAAATCAGGACTGGTGATACCACCTCCATTAAGAGACTGATCACCAGTGGGGTACCTCAGGGAAATGTGCTGGGACAGCTCCTATTTGGCATCTATTTCTTGGAGATCAAGACTAATGTCAAGGACCTTTGGCTGATAAAGTTCACAGATGACATATGCAGATAGTAATCTGGCCTTTAACTAATATGTGGCTGAGATAGTAAGAAAATCATTCTATGTCATCTACCTTATAAATAAGGGCATGGCATCCAAGTCCACGAAAGGCAGAATGCCACTTTATTTGGCCCCGATCAGACTCCTCTGAGTACACTGCCCCCTTCAGCATGTACCTGACCTGACATATGCAACAGCTGGAAAGTTCACAAAGGTTACTCACCAAGAGGATCCAGGGTATAAACACATTACTATATACAGATCATCTTAAAGTCCTACCTATATACTCAAGTCTCCTATAGGTTACTGAGTGGCAGTCTATGCCTGGCATACAAGACATCCTCGGATCCAGCTCTGATGGACCCTTGGCACATCTGCAAAAAGAACAGCATCAAAACCACTAGATCCAAGTACTTAAATTTAAATACGACATGCTGGCAAGACAGACACGTCTCTCAGAGGATCCCATGCTCTAGGGCAAGCTCCCCATCCATGAGAAGCAGAGTCCAGTCCTACCCCTAGTTTAATGCAATCTTGACCGATAGATCGAAAATCAGAAATTCACTCTGGGTCTGGTCTCCTTGTTTTTGACAGAGGCAGACAGTAATGCCCAAACTAACCCCCCCCCATATAACCTCTAAAAACTTCCTAACATGTCCCCTCCTAATAAACGCCCATGGTATAGAAGAACACAACTGGGTGGGACAGGTTGCATGGCTAGACTTAAAAAAGGCCTTGGTGGTCAATAGCCAGGTATGTAACTATGAACCAGTAGGTAGGGAGTATGGATTAAAAGTCTAGGACAAAAATAGATAGCTTAGTTTCTGTAGTCAGTGTTGTCACAGAAATAAATGTCCTCCTTGGAGAAGTACTTTTATTTAACAAGGCAACAGTATATGAACTTAGTCACCTGCTGTGAGCTATCAATCACAGCACCAAGGCTCAAATTACCTTTAGCTCTGTGGCAGCTCAGGCAGAGAAGTGTGAAGGGGAGAGGATATGAGTTGATGAACTACAACTCATGCACAGTAATAAAAAACGGATTAAACACTTTGAAAAGCAGCATTATTGTGATGCACTTATGCTGCGGTAGCGTTGTCGCCTCACAACAAGACATTGTCACGTTCGATTCTCAGCTAGATCGTCTTCTGTGTGGAGGCATGCTCGCTGAAGGTTGTGCGTCAGGGCTGGTAACTCGGCACGTAAAAATCCACTACCAAACATTAGCGGACCGGAGTTCCGCTGTGGCGACCCCTAACCGGGATAAGCCGAAAAACACAACAACTTAGAAAGACAGACTTAAGAGATGACCTAAAAGAAAATCAGGGTTGGTCATTGAATCACAACAAATTGTAATTAAACCTGACTGACTGAAAGAAAGCTGCATTTGTCTGATTCCACATGTAAAGTTAATGGAGAAATTGAAGTTCTTTAGCTAAGAAGCCTACATGATGTAATCCTCTGAAGTCATACACTGCATTATGGGATGCCAAAAGTTAGACTAAAAAAAAAAAAAAAAAAAAAATCAAACTCCTAAGAAGATGCCGGCCCCATGAGGGCACACACTAGAATTACATACACAAATATAAAGTTTATGTAGGTCGCAGAGTGATGTTACAAAGTAGGAAACATCAAGACATGATGAAAAAAACATGTTTTTTATTCTCTGGGTGCAGTTCTCCTTCAAGAATTATTATGGTATCTTAGCTAGAACACTATCCACAATCCAGTTATACTGATCCCTTCACAAGATTTACTAAATACCATGGAACCATATTCTATTCATAACCTTCTGCTGCCAGCCTTCTAGCAATAGGCAGATTGAGGAAGTGTATGAACTGCTTTACGCTCATTGATTCCTTACTGTTACTAGACATGCATTCAAAAAGTGAAAGGTGTAGATTAATATTAAAAGTGGAGACAAATTCCTCATGTCCATCATGTACCAATGTGGCCAGTACTCCCTACATAACTACCATACCCCATTACACTACATATCCACACCACATCACACCACTAACAAAAATATATTTATGCTGAGATACTGCAAAAATCCCTCCCAAAGCATCCTAGGTCTATCAAGCTATGTACTACTATGTCTGAACTTCAGCAGCATAATTATAACCTCATTCACCAAACACACTACTGTTTCCACCAGATAATGCAATAAGTAACTCAATAGACATATTGATGCACTACTCACTAGGCTGAGCAGAGAAAGTTAGCTGTCAATCAGGTACCAGAATGGACATGTTGCCAATACTCTTAAATCCTACAGCCCAAATGTGCATATAACATGGGCAATGCACATATAAGAGTGAACAAACTTTTGCTTTTCCTGCTTGAAGGATATGAAAAGGGACATGGCTGTGCTCACCTGTTTGTTTCGGAGGCTGTGAAGAAGCTGACAGCTATCCTACTATCACTGTAAAAGGAAGCCTCAATAGAAGTGTACAAATGGCTCATTTTAATGGTATCCAATGTGTGCGTGTGTTCGTCAGCTAGGGAAAACTGGATGACAGTCCTACCTGCTTCTCTAGGGATGGCCTGCACCTCTTTCCTCAGGGATTCCACATTTGGGCAGAGTTATTCTCTAACACCAAAATGTCACATTTTTAGGAATAGTCTACTTTATTCAACTACCAACCCTAAAAAAAATCTAGTCAAACCAATATTAATGTAGCACTGCTCAATGCTAGAAGCTTAAAACAAAAAGTGACCTGCCCTGCAAGCTTTCTCAACCCTTGAAATCATCCATATTTGCACAGTTACAGAAGCATGGTTCCAATCTAGTAACAACACTCCGTTCTCCACATGGATTTATTGCCTAACCCATTTAGACAATCCACTAAGGGTGGATGTGCTACTGGTGGAGACTACCTTTACTTGCAACCCCATCACTCCAAGAATAATTAAATAAGATAACCTATAACTATTACATAACCTGGTTATCGACAGTCAGTTCACCTATCACATCATTCCTTGCAGCCCATGTCACAACCCATACAGTCTCTAACTAACAAACCTAACAGAATTACTACAGAATTACTCATGGATAAATTGACTTAACACACACTAAAAACAATGAATATGTTCAACAGCTCCTAGATATTTTCTCAATTCAAACTCTATTAGGTTCATAGGTGATTACTAGGCTGATGGCTCCAAGAGGTGTTTTTAAGCCTAGCCATATATTCCCATATATAAATGACAAGATAAATTACCCAGGAGCAAATAATTGTGTTTAGGCAGCATTACAATTTACCTCTGTCCAAACAGGGGAAAAGGTACGAGTCCAGGGATAAAATTTAAATTTCCATTCCAATGGTCCAGGTTGCGTTTAAACAGGGCGAAGGACGTACTCTGCCTCTTGAATAATCAGTAACCTCCCCTACCGCAGACTCAAATTTACATGAACTGGTTCACACTAAGACTCCAGTTTATAGGTTATTAGCCAAGTGCTAGAGTACATCCCCTTGCTGGACATTTTAAGCCTAGCCAATTTCCCTTTTTGTGCTCAAATTAACCTATCCCATTCAGTTAAAGATTGACCTTACCCAACCCATGGTAGATAATTATATATTACCTCTAATATAATAACTGGGATCATATCATATAGATAATTTGAGGAGGACCCATGCATGGGATAAAGCATTTAGGAGCTCTCTGTCTATTAACAGCATAGGGGGCAGTCCTGGGGTAAACATTCTGTTTCCCCTCCACAGATCCAAGTTGCACTTGAATATGGACAGAAATTAACTTTGCTTTATGTTGATTGGGAGTCTGTTCCACAGCAGCAATATCCTCTGTGAGAATTAACCTGTCCCCCCAAACCATTCTGTTAATGTTGCTGAAGAGGCAGATCCTTAGACAGAGTATTTCTGATGCCATCTGACTTGTTGATGTACAGTAAATCCATCAGTACTGGGTTGAAGGATGCCTTTTATGTCAGACAGAGGTCACTTCTTAGCAGTCTGTAGGTTACAGAGTACAGTGACAGGGCTTTGAGTCAGACCATGTAGAACATGTTTAGGCCTTGTAACCTTTTAGTAATGTACCTCTGTGGACGTTCCAGTTGTTTTATTTATTTGTATTTGGTTTCCAGGGTAGGGCACTAATCTTCATGGACCTTTTTCAGACTCTGTCCGGAGGAGGTACGTGGTTAAGTGACTTGCTCAGTGTCGCACATTTAGGCAATGAAGGCTGGGGGACTCAAACCTTGCCCCACAGGAAACAGCTCGATAACACCTTCTTAATCCCCTAAGCCAACAGCCAGACTTGCTGCATGTGTCAGGACAGACACATGCCAAAGAGGCATGACACTCAATGACCGGCCCAATGAGAGCCGAGTAAAGCAGGACAATGACATCCCTAGATCTAGACACAACCCCTTTGTTTACAACCTGTGCAATATAGAAGGGTTTTCTTACAACGGACATATGTTGGTCAAAAAAATAGGTCACTGTCTACATTAAATTCACAAATCCCAAACAAGTGGGTCAGCTATTAGGGGCATATTATCAATGTGGTAGTTCCCTGCGGTAGATGACTTCCCAAATAATGCATTTTCAGGCATTTAGTTTCAGTCCATTATTATTGGCACCATTTATTTATTTGGAACAAACAGTCTTAAGTATGACCAAGTCATTTGGGGATTCAATGACTGCTCCTAGCTTGCAGTAATCTGCAAACGTAGTCAGCCAGAGTCCTCTGGTATTAACTTTTACTTCAAGTTTAATCATCTACTGTTACCCAATCAATGGTCAAAATCAGACACAAGGTGTTGTAATATTTACTTTAAAAGCTCAGCCCCACATGTGCTCAAATCCTACTTTTTTCAGGGAGTTCTACAAGACTAACTTTCTACATCCAACGTATGACCTAATGAGCTTTAAGTGCTCTCCAGGCCAAGAGAGCCCCTTGTTAAAAAGCAGCTCATACAACTGATTTACATTTCCATCTACACTCCTTCACTGAAGTGCATCTACACCTGACACAAATACAATCTCAATTTTCAAAATAGCCTTTACAGTAAAATACCAGGATCAATATGCTTCAAAGCAAAAAGAAAACATCTTTGGCCTGAACATCATCATCTTCTTTCGGCTGTTCCCGTTAGGGGTCGCCACAGCAGATCACCTGTTTCCATTTTTTCCTGTCCTCTGCATCTTGCTCTGTCACACCAACCACCTGCATGTCCCTCTCTTACCACATCCATAAAACTTATCTTAGGCCTTCTTCTTTTCCTGTTACCTGGTAGCTTCATCCTTAGCATCTTTTCCCCAATATACTCAGCATCCCTCCTCAGCACATGTCCAAACAAACGTAATCTCGCCTCTCTGGCTTTGTCTCCAAACCTTCCAACCTGGGCTGACCCTCTAATATACTTATTCCTAATCATGTCCAACCTCGTCACACCCAGTGTAAATCTTAACATCTTTAACTCTGCCAAATCCAGCTCAAACTCCTGCCTTTTTGTCAATGTCACTGTCTCCAACCCATATAACATAGCTGGTCTCACTACCCTCTTGTAGACCTTCCCTTTCACTCTTACAGGTACTCGTCTGTCACAAATCATTCCTGACACTCTTCTCCACCCACTCCATCCTGCCGTACTCTCTTCTTCACCTCTCTTCCACAGTCACCGTTACTCTGAACTAATGACCCCAAGTATTTAAACTCATCCACCTTCACCACCTCTACTCCTTGCATCCTAACCATTCCTCTATCCTCCCTCTCATTCACACACATATATTCTGTCAGTCATGCTGACCTTCATTCCTCTTCTCTCTAGAGCATATCTCCATCTCTCCAGGGTCTCTTCCACCTGTTCCCTACTCTCACTACAGATCACAATGTCATCTACAAACATCATAGTCCAC